>NC_083355.1:59081143-59108643 GCF_030254825.1 Meriones unguiculatus | reverse complement strand
GTCTAAATCTGATTGTGGGTCACTTAGTCTTTTGTAAAGCAAAGTCCACGTGGAGCGATGGCCCCACAACAATGGCCCGGTCAGATAAAAAGTGATAATGCCAGTCAAGTATGTCAGATGTGCTAGGTAACAGCCAAATCATCGCTCACAGGCAGACTGCACTTTAGTAGGCCAGGCTGGAAGCTGCACAGCTGAGAAAACCAGCAGCCAGGTCTGTTCCAAAGAAGAGCGAGGCAGTGTCCGAGCTAGCCGTCGCCAGAGGCACCAGAGGGCAAACGTGGTGTGTAGAATCCAGGAATTACACATCTCAGTTATGCTTTAAGGAAACTGAGTATAATGGCCAGAGAGTTGGCTCAGCAAAGAGCACTCGTTGCTCTTGCACAGGACACAGGTTCAATTCCCAGTACCCAAGGGGTGGCTTAGAACTATTTGTAACTCCAGTCCCAGGGATTTCAGTGCCTTCTCTGACCCTCATGAGCACCAGAAACACATGTAAATACACATGCATACGTGTAGGCCATACACTCATACAAACAAACAAATAAATAAATATGAACAACTGAGCGGGTGAGATACTGGTGTGAGGTTCTAAAAACCAAGCCAGGGCATTGCAGGAGCTTGGGAGCAGTGAGCTCTTTTTTTTCCAAAGGAGTATTCCTCCTCTACAAAGTTCTTATAGAAGGGCTCCACTCAGGGGGTGTGTGGTGGGTATTCAGAAGCATCCTTTTGGTATTATGTTTCTCATGTAGAATCTGAACTCCTTAAATCGGATAGCAAGTGCATGATGTCAATGAACCCAACTTCAAACCTTTCATGAACAGATTCCAACTTCCTGTCATTAAATCCATGACCATCCTTTCTCTAAACAATGAACTAGATAATAAGATATGTAGTTCAATAGAATTAATGAAACTATTCACTGAGTACTACATATCATACTAATTATTTTACCTGGTCAATTCATTGTGCCCTCACAAGATGCTTAATTTGTAGAGAAAATCAAATGAGAATTATCCTTCATCCTGAATACAATATAAAATATAAGGTAAAAATTTCATAATAGGGAAACTGAGGCACATATAATTGCATTAACCTGCTCAAAGCCACCCACATACTAAGCTTCAGAGCCAGGGTTTGAAAATAGAAACAAGGCATCAGGTTCCAAGGCCCACACACTTACAGGTTTGTGACCGGTACAAGCAACAGCACAAGGACTGTCCTAAACTGGGGTGGAGTGTCGCCTTCCTGTGCTGCTGACTCTCAGTTGCTAGGGTAATCTACAAGTCACCAGCCTGCAGATTACAGGAAAAAAAGTCTCTCATTTACAAAGTGCAGTTTAGTTACGTTGGTACAGACAGGACAGAAATGCCTCTGTTACTGCTGCAGTTCTCTGGGTCGCCGTGGCCAGCTTTCCATTGAGATCGACTGGCCTACTGCTGTAGTGAGCAGGAAAGCAGACATCTTATGCCAATAAAGAGTTGGAGGGAAGGGTCACAGAAAGGCTGAATGCCATCACTGCACAACAAAAGAGGGGATCGGGAATGTACAGGGCAGGCTTAGAAAGCTTCAGTAAGTTACTAGATTTACTTCTAGGGAAGTCTGAAGGGATCCAGACAGCTGATGGAAATAGATAGCCTCAAAGATGTGGCCCATCTGTGCCCATGCCTGTATCATGAGGCCGTGGAGAACGGGTGATATCCAGCTAGCTGAAAGACCATTGGAGAGTGAGTGACCATGTGTTTTCTGGGGGTTGTAAGACTTGCTGTGAACAATTTACCTCACTATGGTTTGAACATGGTTTGAATGTGTTCTAGCCATGATCCATGATGTGGTGAGGGAGGTGGTCAGCTGTGAAGAGGGGCATCGCTGCCTGGGTCATGTCAGTGGTTTGGAAGAAATTGTGGGACTGACAATAAGCCCGACTTTCTATACCATCACCCCTTGACACCCTGCTTTTGATATTTACCATGAAGTTAAGCAGCCAGGAGGCACTGTTGCCAGAACCTTAGCCATATTGTTTGGACATTCACTATAGAAACTATGAGCTAAATAAACCTCTTTCGTTTATAACATTAGCCTCTCAGCATTTTGTCATAGCAATGAAAGACAGATTAATATAGTGAAAAATCTAGGAAACAGTAGTCTAAAAATAGGCTTACCTATCATAAAAATGTGAAATCTTTATGTTAATGATTGTTAATTTCTAAGGAGAAGATAATCATAAAGCTGTTTTTCTTTTCTGTTTAACACAGACCCTTTTTGTATTTACAGGTACAAGGAATGTACTGTTGAAATTCTGCATTAGAATTTGTCTGCTACTCATTGTGGAGAGCAAAGGCGACCAGCTAGGTCACTGCAAACTGATAGCAGTTGGCCTTCTGCTCATAATGTGGTGACCTCGGTCCTCTTTGACATTGGCTTGTGCGAATGTGAGTTCTGTGAGAGCAGAGACAGTTTTAGTAAGTACCATACTAAGATAAGGCCATGCTGTGGACACATACTAAATAATGATCGAATGAACGCAGAAATGGAAGAGTGAAAGAAGCAGCGAAGGTTTTACATGTGTTGCTGTACACTTGTTATCATCATTAAATTAACTGTGTATGTGAGAGAGAGAGAGAGTGAGTGCTTGCATGCGTGCATGCTTGTTCACTTGTGTACCACGGCATGTGTGTGGAGGTCAGAAAACAACTTTCAGATTCTGTCCTCTCTTCCCACCATGTGGTCCTTGGGACTCAAGTGGCAAGTTACCTTACCCTGCTGAACCGCCTCACTGGCCTAGGCTTGCACTGCTCTTACACTTGTATACATGTCTGTGAACTACAAAGTGTTTTCCTAAGTAGAGATTTTAAAAATGAACGTTATAAGGATTTTTAAACTTTTGATCCTCTTGCAACATACTCTACTCAATAAAAATGTGGACAGACAAAAGAGAGTAGAAGTTCACTGCTTTCTGGCGCCATCAGTTTTATCAACACTATTGCATTCTAGAGCTATTTGAGATACTTGACTAAATCATTCAAAGAATCAGCTTTCAGTATTCAAGAAATTTATATGTTCATATGTCATGATCAACAGCATATATATTTTAAATTTTCAAATGTCTTAAGATTTTAACAACAACTGATAAACTATGGGAGTGGGCTGATCGCATTCTTCATCCTGATCAGATATGAATGCTTACAATTTGTGAAATGTCTAAAGCAGTTCCCAGAAGCCCTGGCTAAATATTGAGTATGAGGTGGCTGTCTGCCATTCCCTAAGGATTATCTCAGTTTCAGACCAGCCCTTCTTCCTTTGCAGGCTCTTTCAATATTTCTGCTCAACTCCTTCTTACTCTGGCATCACAGCGCTGATGTCTTTTTTTTTTTTAATTTTTTTTCTCTTTTATATTTACTTAATGTGTATAGAGTTTTGCTTGGATATATATGTGCCTCTTATGTGCCCGCAGATGGTTGTGAGCCACCATGTGGGTGCTTGGAACTGAACCCAGGTCTTTTGGCAAGAACAGCTAAGTGCTGTTAAGTTGTCTTAGCCACAGAACCATCTCTCCAGCCCTCAGTGCTGGCCTCTTACACGACTTCTTTTGTGTCAAGGTTTCTCTAGCGAACTATCCTGAACACTCCTGGAAAAACACACTAGCATCAAGTGCTGAAAATCCAAGTTCCGTATGTTACAGGAAAGGATGGAAGGAGGAAGGTTGATGGTTCCCAGCTAGTGATTTCAGGTGAGAGGTGGACAGCTGTTTCAGGAAGGCTGTGCAGGCATGCTTTGGAAGAATGAAGAGTTAGTAGTGGGTGCTGGGCCAGGATGCTTTAAAACCAAATTCTAGACTTTCTACCTAGTAGCTTTAAGGCTTCTATGTGCTAAACAAATCATTTTTTAAATAGTCCCTTTGTAAAATGGGAAGATGAGACTACCATCTTTGTAAAGTTTTGTGAGGGACTGGGTTATGTCATTCATGGTCTAGGCATGGCAGAGTGACTGGCACTTTAGGTGCTCACTGATCTGCACCACTGAAGATAAAATGAACCTTTACTTTATCCAGGATGGCGGGGTCCCCCCTGCCCCGCCGTATACTCACTGCACTGTGCTTTGTGGGGCAAGTGTCGTGAGCACGAGCTGTCTGCTTGTGCACTGGTTAGTTCGGCTAGTCATCACCACTGAGCTGCTCTTTCCTTCCTGACGTTAAAATTGTGAAAAGACAACCTATCTTCTCTGTTTCCACTGGCTGTTGACCGCGACTCCATGTGGTGATAATGGACAGTTTCCTTTAGACGCACAGTAGCTACCTAGAAGGGTCATTGGAGATCACTTTGAGAAGTAAAAATACTTAGAAATGCACCCTCCTATTAAATGGGTTTATGGGGGCAAATCATACTCATGGCAGCAATAAATAGCTTTCATTATTGCTAACACTACTTGCAAAAGCTCTGCCTCCCAGAGTCAGTACAGGGGTCCAAGCCTGAATTTCCTGAATTTCAGTTTGCAAAACTGACCCATGGAAGGTGGAAGGAAGGCTGTTTGAGGACCTCCCTTTCAGAATCTCTCTGTAGTGTGGAAGCATCAGTTAGAGGAATTCTCGGACTCTCAGACCTATGCCCCAGGCATTTGGTCACGCTTAGGTCATCTAGTGGAAGAAAGGACAGAAACAAGCACAGACTCTGGTAACAGTCAGCAAGGCCTCTGACGGCCAGGGCCTGCCCACGCCCTGACAGGTTGAAGCTGCTGTTGAGGCAGTTCTGCCACTGCCTGCTCCAGTGTTGCCCTTCTCCTACCCCACAGTGCCTGCTGGTCCTCTCCACGTGCCTGCACTGTCCTCACGTGTCCACGTCACAACACAGCCAGCTATGGGAGCGCAGGGCCTTGATCTTTGAATCCTCAGTGCTTCGGATAAGGTCTGAAACGTGGTAGTCAATCATGCTGAATAAGCTATACTATCGCTATTACCAAGTGGGCTTAGTTCTTGAATGAAATCTCACTCTGGTTAAGCGAAGAAGACTATGCCCCGCACACCTGATCCTGTAAACCAGCAGAAACTGGGTAGTGTTTCTAGATGGTCCCGAGAAACCAGGACTGTACCTCATCAGCAGGACACGTGCAGGACTGTCTACTTCCTAGTGGACACCGTTGTTCTTTGTTTATCTCAAGCCTGCCTTGGCGACTTGTTCTGGAAGGAAGAGGCTGAAGGAGTTTCACAGAGCCATGTCCAGTGCTGGCTGAGGCAGAGTCAAGGCTGCACACACAATTTTGAGAGCACACAAATTTGGCTGTGTTCCTGGCTAGGGTCACACAGCGAATGTGGAACGAGGGATTCAGGGTTGGATCTTGCCTATGTTTTATCCAGATGTTACTATTCAGTGTGGCATAAAGACTTTCATTGCAGAGATGAAAGCAAAGGAAAAGACTAGATGGATGTGGAGGTTTTTTCCCTCAATAAGATACTCTATTATTAAATTGTATTTTAGCGCAATGAAATATATGTATAAAGGGATAATTAGGTTTCTGTTTGGACTTCAGAGTCCCTTTGGTAAAAATTCCTCTAGTCAGATTCCTACCATGTTGCCATCTCATTTCCCCCTCATCTATTTCCTGACTTCCCACCTACTTCAACATTAATATTGTACTTTTTCTTTTAATCTTGGCTGCTAAATCTAACCCATGTGGCTTGGGGCAAGCCACTTAGAGTTTCCATCACTTTCCCCCCAGCTGTAGAACAAGGATAACACACTGACCTGCCTCGGGGGAGTATGGTGTGGATTAGCTCCTGTAATTAGCAGTTATTGTGCTCTGCATACAGCAAGCAGGGTAGGAGGGCCACCATGATCACAGTGGCCAGAGCGCACTGTGCTCTAAAGCTATACTTGGGAATAACTGCTTGGCAAAGAGCTGACAACTGGAAGTTGCAAACTTTACACAGAAGCAATATTTCCAGTATTTTCCCCAAGCAATCATGAGTAAATTGCTCACTAGGGGTGGAAATGGTTTCCAGCCAGCTCTGCGCCCTCTGATGTGTGCACCCTGCGAAGCTCAGTCAATGCCAGGTAACTGATCCTTTGTACGGCTGCTGTTTAGTGCAGATGAAGAATTCAGAACGGTATAATTTGGACAGGGATGAAATTTCTGTGCAGTGATATGTATTAAAAGCAAATAACTTGTGCTTTCTTCAAAGCAACAGCTATAGAATCTATAATTTTTAATTATCCAGTGACAAAGACATCCGCATTTTTTAATGGGCAGAACATGTCATCATTAACAACTTGTACTAGGTTTCATTTTAGAAACCTGAAAAAGGCACCCTTATCCTTATAGGTAAATGGAAGTAAAAATTACAACCTGGAAAGCTATTTTAGGGAACCTACAAAAATATGGGTTTAAGAATCAGTTTCCTAAACTGTTTTACTAGATTGTGGTAGGGGAAAATATGCATACATACAAACATACATATACACATATCCATGAATACATCCATGAAAATACACACAGATATACATGGAATAGACCTATTTTATATTTGATAAGATGTATTTTTTCTTTTGATGAAAAAATGGGCCTGAAAATGCCGTTATATTAATTTGTATAAAATTCATATACATACCTACATATATGCATATATGTATATAATATATGTGTATCTATATACACACATACACACCTGTCTATATCAGAGGTAGAACTACTGTGATCTGAACTTTGGAAGTTAATCTCCGAATGCTATTTAAAGTAATAATGGGATCCGCCATCTTTCTGGGGCTGAAAGGGAGGCTGCCTTCTGACCCCTTTGAAATCAGCGCTAATTTCTAAGTGTTAGGTCCCAAAGATGTCTGGTGCTGCAGCTGTGGGTCCTGGGAGGGCCAGAGGGCCTGGTGGGAAGAATATTTGGACTTATTTTTCTTTAGTTACCCCTGGCAAGATTCTGGAAGTATGAGCTTGCGTTTTGAGTGTGCATATCACATGCTGACAAGCACCACAACGTGAACAAACACAGGTTTCGGGGTAGCTGAGCCTCTGTTTGAATGCAGGGGGAGGGCAGGGAGACCTTCCTTTTGGTGGCAGATCCAGGTGGTCTTGTTTAGCTTAGCTGGGGACAAAGGCGGCATTTAAAAATAGCCACTTCCTTCAGAGAAAAATGGCGCTCCATCAAGGTAGCTTTTTTTTTTTTTTTTTTTTTTTTTTGAGGCAAAAGAATTACTCTGAGTTTGGCAAGGCAGACCTAGTGAAAGTACTGACTTCTGTTTCTGGTTCTTTTCTTTTGGGATGAGGTGTTGTATAACCTAGACCAACCTTGCTGGCCTCAAACTTTCCAAATGCCTATTCCTCTTGACTTGTGAGCTTACACAGGGCTCTTCCTGCAGTGTGCCACAAAGACAGCTTGTGTTCCATTTCAAAATAACAACGACATGGTTAAAAGTAAGAAATCAGATGGGGGATATGATTTTGTATAAAAGCTGCACTCACCCCTAAATGCTGATTTCTTTGGGTTATGAAAAGATAGATTGGGGTGTTTCTGTGATACCCGGCATGCACATTGGCACCTGGGAGTTAACAGATGTCAAGCAAGGTTGAGGGACTGTGAACTTGTTCAGCTAAGCGCTGGAAAGGCAGCGACAAGGCACTTCATATTCCGTCCCACAGAGATGACTGCACGGCGTTATCTGATGGATTTATCTTTGTTTATGTTGAGTGAAACCGGAAAGGAACTAAGTGTCTATTTACAATTTGATAAACATTCGACATAAATCAGAATTTTTAATTTCATTTATTAGTTTGGGGATATGAAAAGCAGGGATTTTTATTGCACACAAACTGCCATTAGGATGGAAGGATTAACTCCATGAAAAGGCCCCTCACTGCAAGAACAAAATCCATTTTCATCTTAACTTAGTCATGCCAGGGTTGGTCTTCAGAGGGGCTGCGACAGTGTCACCATGTGCTAACACTGTTATGTGACAACTTGTGTGAACGCTGACGTCATCAGGCCAAGCTCGAAGTTTGTTTACGTACAAGGATTTGTTCTAATCGTCAACATTCGGAATGGTCTCCGTTCTGCTATCATCTTGCCATAGAAAGACTCCAAAAATAGCTCACACGGATTAATGACAACAGCGTAATTGTGGAGAGTCGCCACTCTGTATGTAGACATATATTGGCAATAAAAACCAGTCACTGAGTGCTTTTCCCCAGTAGAGAATCTCTCCCTTTTCTCTGATTTTTAAAGGCTTCAGATCAATAACTGGAGTGACATTATTAACAGCTCCCTCAACACCTTGGCCAGCGCTAATATTAAATCCATTACACCTTCTGTTTGACATTTGCAGTACAGCAGACAGTGCTGTGGATACAGTCACATTGTCTGGGGACCGGGGCCGGATGTGAGCTTAGTGAGATGGTTTTCCTTGTCTAACTTCTGAATTCAGTTCATTGGTAGGAAATTGGAACCAATCTAAAACAAACAAAATAAAAACAAAACAAAAAACTCCAGCACAAATCAGATGATAAGTAATTCATACATTAAACTACATGTATATCTTATATCCAAGCAGTAAAATATTGACCTGATCACATATATATATATATATATAATTCATTAGGTGATGTCAGGACTCGAGTCCCTTTTCTATAGATGGAATACTTGATCAAGTTCACTACTCACTGAGACAGACACACACCAACAATAATTGATTTCCATTTCCATAAATGCTCTCCTGCTCCATCCCTACGGCAGCTTTTGGGACCTAGAACAGGCATTGTAGGCAAGGAGCTTATGCCAACAGTTATCTCATCCCACGAAATAGACTAGATTCTGCCTGAAACGTGAGACAAAACATGATAGCCTATGCTTTAGACAACCCATGGTTAGCCATGCTGCTACGGTCATTCTTCACCCCAAACACTGTCTCATATGTTTTGCTAAATTGTCTAAATCCTAGTGTCGTATTGATTTCTCCTCCTACAAACTCACCCCGTCCAATAAGCTACAAGAACCTCTTGTCCTCGCTGAGTTCTCTCCAAGCAGGGCCTGCGTCTATCGCTCCTGACAGAAGTCCTACGGCAGGCGCTGATTGCTATCTCATAGGAGGCAAACTGCTGGAGACAGAGGAAATTTCATTTTGAGGAGAGAAGTATGACACAGAGAGATGCTTGTGAGGTTGTATGAAAAAGCGGGTCACCAGAAGGATGACTGTCAGGATCTTATTTAGGAAAATATACAAAACAAAACCCAAGAAACGTGCTCTTCCGAGCCTCCCATTTACACGCATGCCTACAGAAAGAGAGGGGAAATCTAGAAGGCTGTGTGGAGCCCTAGCATGAATAATGGTTATTTCTAAATAGCATGGTCAGTATCGGTTGGTCTTTTCCACGTTCTCTTCTGCATATTCTGACGTTTTCACAATGACTATAAATTAATTTTACAATTATAAAAGCTGTTATATTAACAAGGAAGAATGAGTAAAAAATACCATTTTATGACAACCCAAGGAAAATTATTCTGTCTTTAAAACAGGAAATTTTTAGAGTTCCTCCAGGGTTTATAGGAGAAGCTGCCTCTCTGTTTACTAAGTATTTGGAAGGCACAACATTGAGATTTATGAAAAGAATATAGGGTTCATAATCCCAGGATGATAAGAGCAATGAAAAAGCACAGGACCCATCCACAAGGGGTGCATACAGGGCCTGGGCTCTCCTGCTGTCAGAGCTCAAGGGAGAAGAGAAATGACGGCCTGCTGGGTGGTGTGAAGAGCAGTCTCTTTCGGGATATTCCTCACCTCCCCCCAAAGACACTCTGGAATAGCAGAGCTTTTAAAACTGGAGTACCATTTCTTTTTCTAATGCTTGACTTAAATTTTCTCTAAAGGAAATAATATATTTACTAAACTATCTATTAATGTGCACACATATAAAATATTTATTTGGGTTTGCTGTCAAGTCAATAGATTCCTGCTTCCCCCTCCCCCCCTTCCGCCTCACCCCATTATCTTGAGACTGATTCTAGACAAGACAATCAGAGAGTTGGCAGTTTAGAGAAACAAAATTCCTATCATGGCACAGTGTCACTGCCTTGAAATAGCTTTAGTCACTTACTTCCTTTTATTATAATGCCAAGTGTTATTTAGATTTTAGTCATTTAGTAATGCTGCACTGCACACATCAGGGCGTCTGAAAAATTCCTTACCCACTAGTCCTTTCATTTCCATAATAACCAACTATCGATATTCTTTTTCCAAACAAATTTCGCCAGTACCTAGAAAGGAATCTGTGTTTCGTCAGAGTTTAGAAGATTACCGGGCAATGAACAAGTGTTTTTTCAAAAATGTTCCATCATGTTATTAAGAATTAGGAAATCTTGTTGAAAAAATGTCAGCTTTTTAGAAACATAAGCAGCTTTGGAATGTAGGGCCTGATGGGCACTGTTAAGGTAATTCCCTTGGAGTAATCACGTGCATTAGTGAAGGTATTTCATTCCCGGTAGCACCCTATGGTGCCATTCAGTATTTGAGCAGGCAATCTAATTGCATTTTCAAGCCCAACTGGAAGACAACCAAATGCTGTAGACATGCAGGGCTAAGAGAGATTGGCATTCCCTAAGGGTGGGAGTCACACTGGCCATCTTGGAGGAGAGCCCTCTCTTACACAGGCAGAGCTGATGAGCACTAGTTCTTAGGTGGTGGGAAAAGCAGAGTTTCATGCATGGCCACAGGAAGGACGAGTCAATACTTTTCAATCAGATGTTGATATGAATGGTAGAGTAGGTCTGAAGGGAAAGCATGGATGTGAGTGCAGGAGTGAATCTCTTTCATAAGGCCAGCTGTGTTCTCCAGTTGTCTAGAGCGAATAAGAAGTGAGAACAGAGCTCTGCTAGGGGGCCAAGAGCTGTTCCAGGCATATTAGAGCTCTATAGAGGGCATGGAATTTATAAAAAAAAATTATTATTATTTTTTTTAGAATATTTAACTGGATTTGTTGTGTGCCCTAGCAGAACCAGTTGAGACCTAATTTAACCTTAGGTTGCATTAACAAACTCTCATTCTCTAAACTGAAAAGGTGACAGTTCTCTGAAATAATCACCAGACACCTAAAGAGCTGTGTTCAGTTCTCATAGGCTTATATATATATTGGAAGAGGGTTGACAACAAACTTGGCCTAGTCAGGGTAGGGAGCTGTGGTTGATGGGGTTCTTAGGAGGATACTGGTGGATGGGCAGTGGTTGTGAGGCTGCAGTCTAGCCTGGAAGCAGAAAGAAAGGAGGGTGTGCTGTACCGCATATGGCTTAGTTGAGTATCTACACAGGAAGGTTAGTGTGATCTGAAACACTGTTTAAGAGAGGGTAAAGCTGCAGTAAAGGAGATGCAGGACTAACTTTCAAACCAGGTCTAATTTTCCACAGCAAACGCTCTGCAGCAGAGGTGAACAGCTTTGCCAGCTCACTGGCTTCATACCAGGGTCACTTCCCAGGGGTAAAGAGGACACCTGTTGGTGTTGACGCTGTCACTACTTTATTAAAGGACTGACAGGACCATGAAGTCAACTTTGTGACTCACAGAAACAGAATCCATTTCCCCAAGATCTTCCGTTAAACAACAGCTTTTCAATTTAAATTCCTTTACACCCAGTCATGAGGAATCAAGGCTCCCTTATCCATTTTTAGAACAAGTGAGCAGAAAGCCCTTCTCATATGCTGCTTCTCATGTACACACAGCTAGGAGTGTTCTAACAATGGAAAAACAGTGTCAATTATCTAGCTGACATATCCATTCAGTAAAGCCAGTGAGCTATGGTATCAAGGATATATGACTTCCCTCAGAAAGTTATTTTCATTTTAAAGGGTAAAGAATGGTCTTAAATGCTTTCTTTTCTCATGTTGGTGAGGACAGCCACCAACACTATGAGTAATGGACATCCCAGGGTTCCCTTAACTTCCACGGGAAAACATGGATTTGGTTCTATATGGAGTTAAAACATTTCCAAGAGAGGCAATATTTTTTTTTTCCCTGTGAATACACACATTGTGACTAGTTCTAGGCAGAAAAAAATATTTTCCTGAAATAGTAGTTATTTTAATATTAATCTTAAGGCAGGGTTTTTCATTTTCCTTTCTAATATAATGCTTTTGTGTTGCAAATTCTGATTTAAAACTACAGATCAAGTATTTTTAAATGCAGGCATCTTTGAAGAGTGCAAAATAACTTCTCAAGTAAGCAAATAAAACTTTGCACTTGAAATCAGGCCTTGATTCATTAAAAATCTTAAACTTCTCATGAGAAAAATTAACATTTAAACCACTGCTGCTTGGCCAAGCACTCCACCACACAAGAATATGAAATATCTCCTTTAAAAAAGTACAAAAAGGACAAAACCACAAATGTGGAACTTCAATTAATTTAAAGCCCCAATCAGCAAAGAATAAATCCTTCGCAGATCTAATTACCAGCGCTCTCGGAAGACCCGGGCCGACCAGCCAATCTTCCCCGTGTTTGAACAGCTTGATGAACTAGGGGACTGATGGATATCAAGTCATTTTGTTTAATTTATAAATGGATTTTCCCCTAATACTTAAATTATCATCAGTACAACACAATGAAAATGGGAACATTCTGAATGCAAAGTCTATAAGAGTCCTGGAAGGAATCCCAATGAGGAATGTCACCTCTGTTCACTCCTCTATACAATTGATCTAATTAAATACTGAGGGTGGAAAGGCGGTTTAAAATGTAGCCAGTTCTGTTTTCTTTTTAGCCTTAATTTATCTGTTCACATCTTTCAAGTACCTTCTGATGCTTAAAAAAAAAAAAAGAAAGAAAGAAAGAAAAAAAGGAAAAAGTAATATTTCTGTAAATCCCTAATATTTTAATTCTCTACAAGGTAATATTCAAGATGCCTCTGCCAGAGGGAAGGTTTTTGCTGAATAATAAATAAATGTGTGAGAATAAAGGGGAGAGAGTGTTTCAAACCAGCAGATCCCCTAGTAATTTGAAAGAGAAACTAGAGGAGTTCGTACCTTCTAGTTGTATTGTTCAACTGAAATGAGATCTCTGGATTACACTTATTAAAACATCTCCTTATTTTCAAACCTCTTCCTTATTTAATTACTGCATGGGGCAGAAACCTGCATGGAATTGTTAATACCCTTAGCCCTATTTATAGTCTCTCCACACGGGTACCCTGAGCACACATTCAGCGCTGGCCCTGCCCACCAACCACCAATTGCAAACACATCGGGTTTGTAATTCCCACCTGGCTCAGGGGTCTCTGATTGAGAGGAGGAAGATGCTGAACTGGCCGCATCCTCGGTGGTGCCCTGTGAGAGGAGACCCCGCCCAGGTGGGAGCTTCATGCCCAGCTGCTCTGCCATCTCCACGTGGTCCCCAGGGTGGACGTAGTCGAAGACGCTGCTGCCCGTCAGCTCCACCTGGAGAGGGAGAGAAGCAGAGACACATGTCACGGGCTTTTCCATGTTCAGCGCAGTAGCACAGTGACACAGATTCTGAGAAGGGGAGGAAACATGTGCCCCAGAAGCAAGTTTCGCTCCATTTTAAGATGCTTCAGGGTTCTTGGACGAGAAAGAATGTTTTTTCACATATACTTATTTAGCAATTGTTTAGCCCAGTTTTTTCCCCCCACACAGTGTTGTTTGCATAGAGCCAAAACGTTGTGTGAAATGTGGACAAGCCTGCCTTGCGTTCAGCTGTTTTATCCACGCATCATCAAATACTTGTATGTTTGGTGTCAACTGGATGATTGACTGAGTCCTACAGTTTTCATGCTGAGAAGTTTGTGCTTTGTATAAAAACAGTTACAGAAACAGCCAGAGATAGCAGGCGAGTATTTCTTTTAAATACATAGATTTCTGAGATTTAAAAAAAAAAAATACACATCCTTTTATTTATATGTAAATTTAAATGTATGAAGTGCCACTTGTAAATATATGCAAAGGCATAATGTTTTCATTAAATATCACTCATTAGCTCTGTAATCATATGGAGAATTTTCCATGCAAGAGAGGTCAGCTGGGGTCTGAAGCAGCCATTTTTTTCTGCTGGTATCAGCTTGTTTTTGCCTTCAATCTAATAAAATACGTGGTAGAAAGCTCCTTGAGGGCTTTAAAAACTGTTTTATTTTGTCTTTGAATGAGGCTGCCTTCAAGTACAGAGGATGAATATGAAGTATCAGAAGAGAAGCCTGAATATTTCCATGCTGTCAGACATGGCTTTTATGCCGGGGTCACCTGCTTCTGGTGGGGGTAGCTGTTGCTGGCAAGGACTGGCCTTACCTTTAAACTCTCAGAATGCTCAGACTTTCATCTCTTCCTGAGGCCTGTTGTGTGGTCCTAACAGAATATCCTTGCACTGTAGGTACTATAGCAGGGGTAGGCATGTCAGCAAGAAAAAGCTGTCCCTGGGTCACTAATGGGCTTCCCTGTCCTTTGCAGTGTGATGGGCTTAGGCCACCTGTGGTGTGCCAGGGAAGTTCCCAGAGCTTCCAGTTTGTTGGTGTGTATTCATGTAACCCCCCTCCTGCCTCATTTCTCTTTCCTGTGTAATAGGAAGCCTCTCTCTAAACTCTACCAAATTTCCCCTGCTGGGAAGGAGGGGAAGGAGGGGAAGGAGGGGGACAGACTGTCACGGTCATTATCCTCGGTGCTCCAGTAAGAGGATCACATCTACTTGCGCACGCCATTTGATTAAAATCTTAACAGGCTACACATCTTCAACATCTATCAATTAGCAGAGGCATAACCAGGAAAAGAGAAGGGAAATCAAGTTTGGGTAATAGCTCTTCCCAAAGAAGGCTCGCCCAACTTTTACCGAAAATGAGGTACTTTCTGCAGCTATTAAATTATACTCTCCTGCTTTACTCGGCAACTGGCTATATCATCTTACAGTCCCTATTTCTTTCACTTGGTGCTGTGACAGAGAGCACACTGGGATTCACAGTGATCAGCTCCTGCCCTCTGGGAGGGAGAGATTACATGCAAATAATCCCTCTAATGTGCGCCTTGCCTCTAAGTACTTCACACAGCAATAAATGGGTAAACTGACTTTGTGCAATTAAGAAATTAAATGAAACTAATAAAGTGTGTGTTTTAATATTTCTTGATGGTTATTTTGTTTGGGGATTAGTGGAGATGAGGAAGTC
Organism: Meriones unguiculatus; assembly: GCF_030254825.1. Lineage (NCBI taxonomy): Eukaryota > Metazoa > Chordata > Mammalia > Rodentia > Muridae > Meriones > Meriones unguiculatus. Next base: position 59,093,508 of record NC_083355.1, on the reverse strand, counting down.
ACTCCCGGCACATAGGGACCAATCACAGCCCTCTACTCTTCTTACAGTGTTTCCCCGTAATATTTCTGTGGATCTTCACACACACACCACAGATTGTGATGAGATGAAAACCCCAGGGAACTATTTTCAGGGTGTTGATTATTGGCTATTCATGTGAGCCAGCCCTACAGAGAAGTAGCCAAGGTCCCTGTGACTTGCTCTACCTGGAGATAATAGATCTTTCCTTCCGGGGAAGCTGTTTCCTGCTATGGGGAGGGATGTTAGTCACAGCATGCCCTGTTGTCCATAGCAGGAAGAATCCTCTCCTTCAGGGCTCTCGTGGAGTCCGACAGAGAAAACCCAATATTGGGGCTAGAGGATAGCTCAGCAGTCAAGAACACCGCCTGCCCTTGGAGGGGCTTGAGTTCAAGACCCAGCTCCTCTGTGTGGCAACTTTCAGGGGGATCTGATGTTCTCTCCCGGACTCTGTGGTTTCAGCACCATCCTCTCACATACATATACAATTAAAAATAAAATGAAACCCTGAAGAGTAAAACCCAAAATGGATGGTGAAGTTGGCACCTAGGACTTAATACAGCACAGCCTCCACGTATGTGCCGCAGCTGGGGCCATAGGTACATGCCTTGGAGTTAGGACCTAAATTTGAGATCAGATGCTTTCCCTCCACAGCTGGTGGCCTTGACAGTTCCTGCATCCTCCTTGTCTCCAGTTTTCTGGTGCAAAGCTGGCAGCTAGCTGCTATCGGGGACAATAGGTACCTCTCACAGTGCCTCCCTTAATGCTGGTTCTTAGGAATAATGCAGGCTCTGGCCTTTAGAGCAAGGAGAAGACAAGTCATGGCTTACTTGCCCCAGAGCTCTATCTTGAAAATCCAGTGAAACCATGCAGGAGAATCACCATATGAGAAAAATAAAACCCTCTAAAAAAGTCCTACTCTTGAGCTGGCAAGGTAGCTTAGTGGGTGGAAGCACTTCCTGCCAAGCCTGACAATCGGAGTTTGGTCCCCAGAAATCACAGGGTGAAAGACAGGAACTGATCTCTGCATGTTGTTGTCTCACCTTTAATGTATGTCATGGCATGGGACTGCACAGACAGACAGACAGACTGAGTGACAGATGCATGCATACGCGTGGAGAGTAAATAAAAGGCCTACTCCTGTTACTGCTTGGTGCATAAAGCAAATGAATAGATATCCCAACATAGCTTGTGTAGTCACATTGGGACATCATTCAGCCAGCAGCGAGCTCAACAATAGTGCTGAGTTGCCTTATGAGATGTAAGTATAAGTACTAGAATAACAGTGTTATTAGCTCTCTACTCTGAGAATGTGCTCTTCCCTCTGACACAAGATCTCACTATCTAGCTTTTGACTCTCCTGAACTCCCAGATGCCAATAATGCTAGCCCACGTGCTCTTCTACCTGCCACTACCTCCAAAGCGCCAGGATTCACAGCTGTGCATTACTAGGCTTGTATACTTTGCTTTGTCTCGCGGAGTCTTCCAAACTGCTACACTCACCCCCTTTCAAAGAAGAAGAATCTGAATAGTGGCTAGTGGGTGAGAGAGAATTTGGTTAAGTATGTTTCAGTGGCTCTCATTTCTCAAGTGGCATTCGTAGCCCCATGGGCTGAGCAAGGGACTCTGACACCTTCTGTCCTTCATGCCCGCTTGTGTGCACACTGAACTGTCAGGAAGGGAAAGGCAACCTTCTAGTCTCTTAGGACTCAGGGTGCTTTGTAGCTGGACCTAAGGAAAGCATAGGAGGCTGGCTCTCTACACCAGACATGGCAACAGACAGGGGGCAACTTAACATCCACCTCCAGTCTTCAAGAGTGCTACCTGTTCTAGCCCCCACACCTTACATTCACCTGACAGTTCTGGGAGCCGCCTCCGGGGCACTACGGGTTACAATTGGAAGAGTCTTTTAAAAATTATTTATTTTTTTATTAATTACAGTTTATTCACTTTGTATCCCAGCTGTAGCCCCTTCCCTAATCCCCTCCCAATCCAACCCTCCCTCTCTCTTCTCCTCCCATGCCCCTCTCCAAGTCCACTGATAGAGGAGGTCCTCCTCCCCTTCCATCTGACCCTAGCCTTTCAGGTCTCATCAGGACTGTCTGCATTGTCTCCTCTGTGGCCTGGCAAGGCTGCTTCCCCCTGAGCGGGAGGTGATCAAAGAGCCAGCCACTGAGTTCATGTTGGAGACAGCCCCTGTTTCCCTTACTAGGGAACCCACTTGGAGACTGAGCTGCTATGGGCTACATCTGTGCAGGGTTTCCAGGTTATCTCCATGAATGGTCTTTTCTGAGACTGATACTCCAACCATGGAAGAGTCTTTTTGAAAATTACCTATTATGACCCCCAACTTTAATTGGCAAAATCGCAGTTCTTAGAAGTTGAAATGCTTTTTTTCAAGTTTGTCCAGATGCTTAGGGCTAGAAGGAGGCTCTAAGCCCAACTGGCAAACCCATAGTCTACCACTTTCTAAGCCAAAACCTTATTTTATTTTATTTTTTCTTATGAAGACTGACCTGGCAGGACAGACTAAATTCATGTTTACTGACTTCTATTTTTAAAACAGAAATCAAGACTGGGGACTTTGGTTTGTTACCCGATGAGTAGACATTACTTCGTGTTAGTTTTGAGTAAGAAAAATAAGTCAAACTCCAATCCCATGCCAGTGGGATATCTTCAAACACCCAGTTACTAATTCTTCTCAAACTTTCACCCACTTTATCTGTTTCATCTTGCTCATCTATCACAGGTGTTTGTTGAGTAAAAAGTGTAGAGAGTGAAATCTAAAACAAGATCATTTGATCTATGATTTACTTGATCCAGCTTAAATTTCTTCTCCACATGTCCCTGCTGGCACTGTGGCTGTGGCACATTAGTCTGTAAAATGTGTTACATATAGCGCCATAATGTTTTTGTTCCCAGTAAACCCTTGCCGGGTACATTAGAAACTGTGCCCTCTTTTATAGACCTAACTGAATTTGACTGAGGATAGAATTATATAAGTGCTGGGAAAGTCAGGTTTTGAGAAATTTTTAAGAGTCTAGTGTTCATCTTCCTCTATCCATTTTGATTCCAGTCTAAGGCAGAGTATCAGTTAGATGGCTAGTTCCCAGCTTTCACACTCCATGTCCTCATTGTCTGCATTAAATAAGACACATTCTATTAAAATTATTAACAGTCCTTTCTTTTAGATCACAAGGAGAGGAAACCTACAGTCATTTCATCTGGTATGACTAGTTGGTTGTAGCCTCGTCCTTCATTAGGATCGTCACAAAGGAAAATGGTAGGCTTTACCCTTAGCAGTATCTTCTGATTGGCTCAAATGTCATTTTAGGCATATTTAATTACCTCTTTATTTTATAGTAAGTTCAATTACCATGTATGGTGGTTCTGTTTGACTAACTCAGGAAACAGCCGGAGAGTCTTTAAATGGTTCTGTGAGCTCAAGAAGGAGAAAGAGGCATGGCTGTTTCTACTTTTGATCACTAGGTCTAAATTTACCCCAACCGAGAGATGCTGTTTTTTGCTGTCTCTGTTTTGTTATTGTTGGTTTTGAGACAGGAGCTGTCTGGTTCAGAGTGGTGCTGAACTCATGACCTTCCTGCCTTCACCTATGTAGTGTTCATATTACAGGCATGTAACATCATGGGTGGGGTGAGTAATGCCAGAAGAGGAAGAGCATGCATCACTGAACAACAGCAATAACTGGGAGTATCGGCGGCGGCAGATAGATAATGGCAACAAATGACCAAATCTGGAGAGCTCATTAAAAAATATTTTACCTTTATTTTATATGCAGTGGTGTTTTGCCTGCATGGATGTCCATATGTCCATGTGACTGTGACAGATCTTAGAGTTAGACAGATCTTAGACAGTTCTGAGCTGCCATGTGGGTGTTGGTATTTGAACCCGGATCCTCTGGAAGAGCAGCCACCGCCCTTAACCACTGAGCCATCTCTCCAACTTGAGATCTCATTCTGTTCAAACCCTCTCTTCCTAAATATACGTACTCAATGCTCCAGGGTAAACCACAGCCCACAGTCACACTAACCTACACAGCATTTCCTCAAATGTATCTCACGATCTAGTAGCTTGCATGTAATTTTTGCACTGGACAGAGTTGATTTTGTAACTGCAGTTTTTGTGGAAAATTGTAAATATATCATAGAGTGGTTTGAGTTGATTTTTCCATATGGGGTCATGTACCCTGTTATAACTAAGATAAAGGACTAATTTATCTTTTCAAACATCAAGCAAACACATCAATAGCCATGGCTTAATCCCCTGGAGTGAGCAATGTGCTTCTCAGCTGTAGCAGTGTTCGGATAGGGCTCCTCATGAGTGCAAGGCCTTTTTGCCTGAGAAAGTTTGGTACATGTGAGGGACCATCAGTGATAGTAAATCACCCCCATTGCGATCAGACTGCTTTAAGCCCATGCTTCAGGTATTTCTTTCTTTAAAAATCTTTCGTCTTAGAAATAATGCAGGGTTGATTTTTTTTTTTTTTATTATATAAGAAACAGTTTTCAAGGCTTATCATTTAAGGTAGAGTGCCATAATTCTTTTGGAGTTACCTTAAACACTTAAAATATGTCTTGAGGCCGTTACAGTGCTGATGACTAGTGGTACTCTCAGCTGGCTTCCTCCACTCCTGCCCACTCTGCAAGTTACCCCCGAGAGAGCATACCTTGGTGGCAGGTGGCTTAGAAGCTGTCTCATAGGTTAAGCTAGCAGCTCTACCAACAGACCTTGACATCCTGGTTAGAAAATCCTGACCCAGGATAAGGTAGAAATTCTATCTCACCCCAGCAGGTTAGGATTTGCAGTTTTTTGGGGGGTCACATTTGTGTTATTGAAGGATAATAAAGTGATAAGGGAATAAAATATAATAAGATATGATAGCTTGATTAGCATAGGTTTTCTTTGGATTTGCTGGTATCTTAATGCCATCTTCATAACTTCCTGCATGCTGCAGAACTCTACTGAATATTTATGAACTGTTTTGACAGAAAGTTGATGTTCTTTACTGCTCTGTCTCATTCTATGTATTTGCTGACTTATCTGAAAGGAAAAAAAAACGCATAAAAGCCTTGGGTCTGTTACAGAAATACGTGTATAAATTAGTAGAACAAGAAGAAAGAAAGGTTCTGTATCAGAACGATGAGGCGGGATGAAAAACCTTTCCGTGTCATCAAATAAGAAAACGAACTCGCTCTGTTCAGAGATACGTTACCAGGGTTTTTGCTCAGAGTGTGAGCTGAAAGATATCACGTCCTGTGTTTATTTTATCTTCAGAAATAAACATTTCGGTTCCTGTGGGAATTGGTGAGACCAACTACATTTTATTTTTGTTTTTTTATTCACTTTTCTGTAACCCCTAGAGTGACTAACCAGAGTCTGCAGCAGCAGCACGCGGGACCTTTGTAAACCCGTTCTGAGCCTGGTAGGAAGGGCCAGGGAGACGCCAGGGCGCCCCTCGTCCTCAGGGTGAACAAGGGTCCCACGACTGCCACAGAAGCGGAATGAAAGAACACGCAGCAAGCCTCGAGCACGCATTCAGACTGCCACAGTGGCTCTGCACCCCCGTTCCTGACGGGTAAACTGATCGGGTAATTAACATGGATCACTAAATAGTCACAAAAGCTCCACGTGCAATTCTGCAAAGTCAAGATCTCAACTGAACGGTCTTACTTAAATCGTTACAGAAATGGTCTCGGTGTAAAATAAACAACAGGCTCCCTGAGACTGTTCCATGTCTCACCCCATCAGTGACATGCTGCATTGAAAGCCCTCCTCATCATGGCTCACGTGTGCTGATGTCACAGCACAGTTCAGAAGCAGGGGTCTCAGGATGGTTTGGGTATGTCATAGGCTTTCCCTGTCAATAATAGGCACCAGCTAGAAGAGATCTGATTTCCTTAACACCAAGTGATCACTCCACCAGAAGAATGAGCCCAGAGATTTGTGACAGTGACTAAATCAGGATTGTTTAAAATCTGTTTTACAAAGTTCCCAGAGTTTTGAAGCTTTAAAGGGTCTGCAGGGTAGAAAAGGCCAACTTTTCAGTGTTTATCATAGCACTGGGGGTTGGGAGAAAGGTAGGGGTGGAGTGGGGAGGGGCAGATACCAAGGGAGGTTATATCACAGAGGAGAGTGAAATGTTGCCAAGAAGAAAACATTAGTAGCTGGAGTCAACCCCTCTTTTCTGAAGATCAAATGGGTACTCAGATGTCACATTGGAAGTGTCTTCATTACCTTTTGGCGGTAAGGAGACCAATCAACATGAGATACTTGATATTGGCATAGTAAATCCATTATCCTCAAATTTTATATGCTTTGCAGTTTGCCATTTAAGTCAGGATTCACTTTGCAAAGCCAGACTTTACTATCCTTGCATCTCAAGTTTTAACTATTTTTTTTATTATTCTCATAGTTAATTTTTGCCCTACCACCTTTTTTGATCATATGAACAACAGAAAAAAGAAAAAAAAAACCCATAAGATTGAAATATAATAGACCTTTCAGTTCAGAGAACAGTAACTGGATTAGGGAAACTACAATAATTCTGGGCTTGAGTTTTCTATGTATTTTAAGAATTCATACAAAGCAGTTTTTATTTTATTCTAGTCACAGTAAAACAGCATGGCTTATATGACTAAAACCTTGGGCACGGTTAATGCACACAGATAATAATCACATAAACCATGATAACTAATAAAATGCACTCCAACAATCTAATTAATCATTCTTGAGTTTTTACAGGGACACTCTGTGAAGGGTTGCCAACGGCGTTCATCCCTCGCTAAGAGTTCAGGCATAATGTTTAAGGGATATTGAAGAAAAAGAGAGGAGAAAGGGGAAAAATGAGACCAACAAAACACAGTCACAGAAATCTAACCATAAAAGCAGAGCAGAGTAATTTATTCTTACATGTAGAGAAAACAGCCCAAAAGGCAGCTCCTGCTCAGCTGATACCTTGGTTCGAAGGCTGGATCAACATGCACATGTCATAGGCTCTCTGCTTAAAATAACTGAGCGTTCATCCTTTCCACGTCTGTCTGAAAAGTTTCCAAAAACCTCGCTTTCAAGAAAACACAAGGCATACCTAAGTATCTTCGTCACCGGAGAAAGTGAATTGATGGTTAAGTCACATCAAGAAACTTGAGTGTTAACCGGAAAGACAAAAAAATCCTTTGTGCGGTGAACAGCTATTGACCCTTCTGGAGCCTTCTTTGTTGATGTATTTAGGCAACTCTTGCAAAGCTCCTGGATGTCTGTGGGAACTGTGACACTTGCACATCTTTTCTATGCCTACATTTTGGCAGTTCTAGCCCTTTGTGGCTATGGAGGCTATTCTCTCTGATGTGAGACAGTACCCAGAGCATCTCCAGGTGCTGTTTTAAAGGAACAAACCAAAGCCACATGTGTTTAGCGTCGGGCTGTGAGTCAGTCTTGTTTCGGTGTGGAGCATAAACAGAACTGGTCAGCGAAGAACGCAGAAGGAATGAGTCATCCCAGAAGCGGATAGGTGTGTGTGTTCTTAAGATACCCCCGAGGGCAGCGTGGTGTGTGTGAGGGAAAGTGTGTCCTTTTGAGAACTCAGTGTGCTATCGTGCCAGAAAAACAGGCTAGTTACACATGATTAGTCTGGCATTTTATCTCGGGTTTTAATCTTGCAGTCACTCATGCCATTTATTCTTGAATTTTCACAAGAGCCATGCTGCCCCATATGGTAGCTGCACTCTTGTAATTTGGCTGCTTTTGAACTATAATGAATAGGTAAGTGTAAAATTAGTACCAGGCCCTAAAGATTTAGAATAAGGAAAAAAAAGGTGGGGTTACTGAATATCACAAAATTAAAAGTAATCTGATTTTTAAAAAGTGGCTACTAGAACATTTTAAATTACACATGGGTTTGCAGAGCTTCTGTTGGAACACAAATCTGTGGAGTAAAACATGATGTACCAGACAACCATGAAGATAACAGGAAAGACAGAAGAGGTATAAGAACAACAGAAACGGAAATGCTGTTCAAAGAAAAGAAGTGAACTTGTAGAGCTAATCAGTTAATCAGATTTTATTGATCACTTCTCTATGGAGGAAAAAGGCATTACAATTAAACACTCGCCCCCAAGGAGCTTATGATGTACTATGAAGAGATAAGACACAGACCTGTGGAGTAAAAGGATCTGACCAAAGCATGCGCATGTGACAAAAGCATGCAGTATGTGATTAATTTGTGATATGAGCATTTTAAGTCACTGCTATGTAAATCTCTCCAGATCCCTCCAGCATTTCCCAAAAGTGGGACTCTGGGCTCCTAGATACCCCAGCTCTATGCATCTGGAGTAGAGTCCAACATTCTTCATTTTTGTGATATGGATATAGTTTATCCATGATCCAAAGTTGTATGGATGTATCCTGAGGTGCCCGTGAACTAAAAACATCTGGGACAGCAAACACCTGTCCTGGTCATACACAGAAAGCAGGGTTGTGTTAGACAGCAAAGCTGAGAGCATTTGACAAGAGCGGGAGCTGGCTCTAAGGTGCTTAAGAAAGGTGAAAGTGAGTATTGGGATAAGCCGAGGATACTGGGAAAGCTTCACAGAGGGCTTCAATAAACACGCATTTGATTTTGGCCCCAAGGATGAGGATGTATGACATTGTTCATTCCCTTTTCCCTCTTTTTAAATACTGAACAGTGTTGTGTAATCATCTATAGGAACTTTTACATTTTTCTTCTCAAATCTGCACCTCAGTGACAACTGTCCTATTGTAGACTGAGACTAAAACACTAGCTTACGGCTTGGATCGCTTATCTGTTTCCTTATCTGACATGCTTAGAGACAGTCTCTGATAGATGTTCTTCCTCTCATGGGTGAGCACAAAATACACGGCACACTTTGGCATGTTTAATTTAGTTTCTTCCATTTCCAGGCAGAGTTCAGTGGGCTTGATGTCATTTTGCCTCACCATGAGTCTAGTCAGAGAGGTGCGACTCTGCTGGGACAAGCACAAAACTCGACTAAGAGCAAACGCCATCTCACCTCACTTCTCTGTGTTCTATTGATGGAGGCGCAGCCCACTAACCAAAAACTTCCTTCAGGTTTTGTTTTAGATTATGAAGCAACAGCCAGCGACCACAGATCCTGGTTCCCTAGGCCACACACCGGCATGCTAGGAATTAACAGGATAAATCACCCATACTCTATTGCTATACAGATTTGAATTTAATTTATGAATTCTTCTTGACAAGTTTTATACACAGTCATCTAAACCTTCAAATTTTACCAAACCCTATCATCTTTGCTTTAAAAGCCAATAGAAGAGCAAAAACTACATTGGTTGAGAAAGGTTGGGGGTGGGTGTGAAGGGAAGGGTAAAAACTTATCAAAAGTAAAATTGGATTAAGAGTCAATCAAAATCCAACTGTGAATTTATCATTTCAATGAATTTCAATGAATGGTTTAAAATCTGTTTGAAATCTATTTGAAAATGAATATGTAATAATATAGACATATCTCCTTTCAAAGCCAGTATTGTCAGATGTATTCTAGGCATTATAATTCATGAACAGAGTAGATGACTATTTGAAAAGTATTAAAATGAGCTGACTTTTCAATACAAGTGTCTTCACAATAAGTTTTTCTATTCTGGGCAATTCAGAAATGTAGACAATTGTGGTAGAAAAATAATATGTATTGTAATATTCATTGTACAGTAGTAGTGTAGTAAGTGGCAATTCTGGACATTACAAGAGACACAAGGATTATTTTCTGTGATTGCACAGAGGGTACTTGGATTTCTTGTGAAGCTTTTGCATTGGAAATGAGATTCATCAGTCTGAACAGGGCAGGGTTAGAGCCCTTAGCAACATGCTTATTTTGTAGAAGGTCACTCAATAATAACTTCCTCTGCCCTCCAAGCTTATTAAGACTGACTGGCATATATTAATGAAAACACCTGATTCTCCAACCATAAAACCCAGACAAAGACTTTATTTTAATATTAAGGAAGGAACCCTTAATTAGCAGGGTTTCAAAAATGTCAGCTTCTTCTATTAGCTGTTCTGGTCCATCAAAGCCATAATCCCTACTGTCAAATTTCATCACATGATAGACAGTTTGCCTGGCTGCCTTTTTTTCCCTTTACTGATCATACTGACTGAAGCTTTTACTCTTTTATTATTATTATTTTTATTTTGCTGTCACACTTAACAACTCATTGTGTATTTGCCTGCTATGCTCTTGATTTTACTTTTGCTTTCAGAGTCTTACATGGCAATTAAAAAGGGTGGGGTGGGAGACATTTTAGAAACACAAACACAAGTATTACACGTGAATACATTCTTAGATGTATAATTAAGGGCTCTTGGAAGACCTGGACTTGCTTATATTGATTGTCTTCAAGAGTATGTACATGACGCTCTGAAAATACAGATAAATAAAACAGCCTCACAGATGATTTCCTTTTTTTTTTTTTAAATGTGTCAAGAGAGGAGGAGAATTCTGGGGAAGAACCGGGTATCTTTGAAGGTAAGTGTTCATCCGCTTGACCATCAGCATACTTGCCTACTGCAGGGGAGTCATTAGCACACAGATGGTTTCACACTGCCCTTCACAAGACAAAATGAGTACATCTAGCAGGGCAGAACAAATACACAGCTCTTAAAGTATTTGTGGTTTTAATCTGATTCAAAACACTGACTGTTGATTAAACCCTTTTTGCAAATGGAAAAGTTCATGCTGTCCATACTGAGAGGAATACAAAAACAGAAAACAAAACCAAGACAAGGATGAATCAAGGGTTCACGGGCACCGTTGACAGAGACACCAACACAGCTTGCTCTTTGTCGTAAATGAACAGGGAGACCTCAGCCGTAACGGACTCCGTGTTTAGAAGCTGGAGCCTGATCTGATGGAGGTATTTTGAGACTTACACTTAGCTGCCAGAAACCCATCTCCATGAGGATGGGGACTTCAGCAGAGAACAGCATGGTTTCTTAGCTCACCTGTTCTTCACGGAGTGGGCAAAATAATGAGCATCTCGTTTATGATTTCTGTTGATTTTTCTTTTTTTAAATAGCAGGTGCTTAGTCCTTGTCCTCCTTTTCTTCGTTAGCATGACGTGCAACAATCATTTGTGTAGCATCCAGAACCCTTCTGGCTGACGTGGATTAAGAGTCTTTAAAATGCTGCCTCCTACAGTTTGCATGTACTTTACTAATCTGACCCATTTCTTCCAAGTGGAATGCCAATTCCTCTCCAAGTTTCAGCTCTGGGAGGAGCTGGACTGGTTACTCCCCATGTAAAATGTTCAGAGTTTTCATGTTAACCAAGTCCACTATGGGGCCTTTATACCTTGGAGTTCATGTGGTTTCTATCAGAGAACACTGTTTTGATTTTTCTAGGCATTAATTCTATTGTCTCAGCAGCCCCCATGTAAGCAAAAATAGAAACAAACCCACAAAATCTCAATTTTAATTCATTAATCAGTCATTAACATGGTAGGGGGCCTGCATTTCTTCCTTTTTTGTTTCACTGGATGAACTAGAGATTGTTGAAAACAAACTTCTGGTAAGCCTTTAGTTGAATTTACCGCCAGCCCTTCTGTGCTATATAACAGTTTGGGGTGACCTGGACTGACAAGCTCCAGCTTTTTCTACTGACCACATGAAAAGGCACATTTTAGGTCAGCGAGCCAGTCAAGGCACCTTGCTTGGATTAGATCACCCAGTTGGCTATTTGGGGTAGCCAGACCTAGTTTTAGGGCTGGCAGTAAATTTAGGGCTAATCATAGACATAGTGAACTCTGCTGTGGGAGGCTTTCTAACACTTTTATATAAAAATGACCTTGGATCAAAATCATTACCACCCCCTCTTCTTGGGAAAGTTACCTACATTTCTTCAACTAAAGACAATCATGTATGCCTACTTTCCTTCTGTCAATATTAAATAAAAGCAGTGTCCCCCCCAAAAGGCAAATATGGCATAGACTAGGTCTTCATTGAAGACGTGTGTATTCACCTAAGTTTCCTGAGGACAGAAGCTGTGTGTCTACTTCACTACTATAAACTCAGTGGCCAGTCACTGTCCTATATAGATATTGACCAAATGAACAGTCTTGCAAGTGAATAAATGATGTTAAACATGCTTTGAGAGACAAGCCGGCTCAGAGAGGTGTGCTAATTTCCAGACCTCTCAGTTCTCGTCTTCTGGGACTTGGAAGGAGAAACACAACATAGCTGTTATGCATTCTGCAAAAACATACATGGGCTTAACCAAGACACATATTGGTAAACTATGGCAATGGAGGTTGGTGAACATGGGTCTCATATTGAAAGACAACTG
>NC_083355.1:59068643-59076143 GCF_030254825.1 Meriones unguiculatus | reverse complement strand
AAACAAGGAAGTACGTAACTAAGCACTGTAAATTATTTCCTGAGAAACAATTAAGCAAGCAGATATATTACTATGAAGACAACGTACTGACTGCTGGCCATCTTAGCCGATGTCCGTCTGTAACCAGCATCCCCACACGGGCAAACGGACTTCTCTCCTTCGTGAGCTGAGGGAACTCAATGAAGGGCTGGGAAACACAGGGGCCACACGCCTCCGCATAGGACTCTCTCTGTTAGAGGGCCTGTTCTAGTGGAGAGCGAAATGGTTTACTCAGAACTTCCAGCCACGCAGTCTTTCAAGGAACCACAGAAAAATAAAAACAGCGAGTGGTCTTTCAGGTAACCTATAATTAAAAGCCATTTTGAGCTGTCTTTTCAGGGAAGCTACCCAGGGGAAGTACTTGCTACCTGTTTGACCTTCATGACTGTGAGTCCTTGCCAGTGTCAATGACCCTCTGAACTGAATTCAAAACTAATCTGTGACAGAAAAAGAGAAACAGAATTCATGCAAATCATATTAATTCCAACATTTCCCCAGTGAGCTGGGTATAAACTACAGCCTAATTAAATATTTTTTAACGATGTGAGTAATTTTTGCCAAGGGGCGGATTCAGGGGAAAATTTAATATGAGATCACAAAAGCTGTTCCCAGCGTTGATTCTGTAAATTAATGACTATCTGCCTTATGATAAAAACATGCTGCCAAGAATGAAAATGAAGTCGGCAAAGCTTGCTCTATTTGTCTAACAACCCGATATACAGAATGCAAAACTTTAAAGGCAATGGGAAATTTTCCATTGTGTCTGTGACATACCCAGGATAGAGATACACCATGCTGACAAGGGGATAAGTAGCTTTAAGGCACTCTTGACAATATGGGGTCCCCCTTAGATAGCTGTTCTCAAGGTCCAGAAATATATTTTAAAGCAGCCAGTTTGATCACAAATTATTGCAGCTTGTCTCCAAAAGAGATTCAAGGTGGCTTACAAGACACAAACAGGCAACAGTGTTAGAGGCAAAGTAGAAGGTGAAAACTATATCAAAGGGCAGATACTTAATTATTTGGTACTAATGTTACTAGCATTAAGAGTCTGTGGGTTCCGTCAGGTTGACCATTAAACAGCTTTCCGCACCCATTTTGATCCTCAGGGCAGTTCATTCTGGACCTTGAATTGGATTGCTGCCCAAGGTCATGGGGTGAGACTGGGAGTGCATATAGAAGGCCAAGAGCAGATGTCAACACAGCCCTGGGCAGCTTATTGCATCTAAGTCTATAAATGACAGTGGACAAAAGGTGGCTTGGTAGGTAAGGCTTTTCTTGTTCAATTTGAGAATGGAACTTCCCTGGTTGGGCTCAGGTTCTGGTTTTCGGAAGCATTTTAATAAAAAGAGCAGCATGTTATGGAGAGGCCAGGCATGGCATCTGAGGAAAAGCCAGGGAGAAGTCGTCACTTCAGCTTGCTCTGCACGGGGAACCTGCTTCTAAGGACTCCACTAGTTAGCATCCTGAAGTTGCTGGTGCTCCCCAGGCAGCTCTGCTAGCCCCAGGTCATCAGGCCAGCCCATCACAAGGGCTTGAGGGGCCATATTTATTTAAATTCCTGTCGGTGCCCAGCAATAGAGATTGAATTTACAGTCTTTCAATTAGAAGGTCACCTGTGCTAACTAGCGCACCACTGCCTCATTAGAATCATAAAATTAGTGAGGAAAGACCAGGATGAGGAATGCGGAGATGCTGGTTTCAGAGGTGAAGAGGTGCTGTTTCCTTGGGTTACAACAGATGAGATCAGAACAGCAAGCTCTTGATCTGTCAGTGCGCTCCTGTGGAGCAAAGGCAGTCTTTGACACTAGTCACGGCAATAAGAAGACATTCAAATACCCAAAGTGACTGCATTCAAGGGGGGCATTCTTATCTATTTGTAAATTCTGTTTGCAAATTAGATACAAATAAAAGTAGCAAGAACACCTCCATCACAAGGATTTGGATTTTTAACTACTATGCCCAAAGTCTGAGCTGCTCATTGGTATGCAATTCAAAACAGTGCGATGGGCAGGGCTGAAGTGTGGAGTATCTTGTCCGTGGTGAGATGGGGCAGGATGCCATGATAAAGCTTGTCACTTGTTCTCAGTTGTATAATTGGTGTTGCTAATGGGATCAGTGGGTACTACTTACTTAGGATCAACATTATTTTAAAAGAAGAAAATGTAAAATAAACTACCAGAAGCATTTTAACCCAGAAACAAAAGGAAAGAACACAGCAACCTACCATTCCCTAAACCCACCCATCTCTGGGGTCCTCTCCCATCCTTGGATGACCGCACAAGGAGGCAGTAGTGCCCTCACTATCCCATCAAGGTCCCAGGGCACAGCTTTCCTACCTCGGAAATGCAGAGTAAGTGACAGACCCAGAGCTGAAGCCGATTACTTCTTGGCAATTTGTATTTTGGTGACATTAACTGAGGCAGTGCTTGCTTAAAAATACATTTCCTTTCCCTAACCTAAGAAGAGGGTCTTCGGGGACTACCTTGTTAACAATGGAGGGAAGAGGATTTAGGGAGCAGAAAATGATTTCACTTTGAATGCAGAAAGGCTGTAGCATCCATCCTGCCTGTGCATGGTGTGGTCCTGGTACGGGGCATCAGGATGAAAGAGAAGGGCTTCTATTTTCTTAGTGGAGAGCATTTCTGTAGTATCAGTGGCTTTGTGGGGGAACACACCATCTTGGTTTTCCCTGGTGTTTCTGGTTTTGCTCTATGACCTTGGTGTATGAACTTGGTTGTGTATCTGATGTGAGGGCCTAGTCTGCCTCAGTTTGGGCCAGTGTATGAGCTACTCCATTGGAGCTGGGCCCACAAGTTTGGAGGTGGCAGATGAGGGTCAGAGGAACCCAATACATGTGGCAGTCCCAAGTGTCCAGACTGCTACTCTGCCTGAGAAATCACTGCCAACTAGCTGATTCAGAGCAAATGCAATAAGCTCCCACCCAGAGGCAAAACATAGAAGAGATATAAGAAGGAAGGGGTCCTGCGTTAGTACTGGGAGAAGGAAAAAGGAGGGCAATGTGAGCAAACAAAAATCAGAGAGACAGAGAAAACAGTGACAGGCTGGCCTCCTGCAAAGGAAAGGGCCAACGTGGTCTCTTTTCGTGTGAGTTTCTCTGGCTTATACCTGGTTTCTTTCCAGGCCCCGCTCACTCTGTTTGCCTGCTTGTTGTTTCATGTGGTTGGCATCTTTTGCTATAAAGTGGGCTCAGAAGCCACCCAAAGCCTGATCTTTCCAAGCTGGGTTCTCTCCAGCACCCACAAAGCCCTGAGTCCTCTCTCAGGCTCACAGCAGGGATCAGATGGGGCCCCTGCCATGAGCATGGGACTGACACGGAGGAGCCAGCACAGCGAATGAAAGGCAGGAAGATATTGTCTTCATCTTGAATCCCCCGTGGAAGGGACATGTCCTTTACTAGTGGCGGTGGGAGCAGTGAGAGGGGATTTCTTTCATTCTGAAGCCTAAGGGAGGGGCCCTTGCAGAGGGGTGTGCTCAGAGGAGGGAAGAGCAGGGGTGAAGTGATGATAATGCTCACACGTAACAGTGACAGATCACTTGCAAGAAATGTACAATGACCCTCCAAAACTCGCAGCTCACCAGAGCCTTCTGCTAATTAAGGATAATCCAGAATTATCATGCTTAATTATTTTCATAGGCTTCTTTTGAAGTAGATTTTTTCTTTTCTTTTTTCTTTCCTCTCCTTCTTCCTTCTTCTTCTTCTTCTTCTTCTTCTTCTTCTTCTTCTTCTTCTTCTTCTTCTTCTTCTTCTTCTTCTTCTTCTTCTTTTTTTAATGTGGTATGCATCTCAACTGAGTGAGGCATATTCCTATCCACAGAGGGCAAAGGTTGACTCAAATCTAAAGTACGTACGTGCTCTCTTGCCCTGCTCTACCTACAGCATGGCTGCTGTTCTGTCTGTGCAGCCCTAACTCCATGCCCTCTCCCAAGCTCTCTAGTTAGGTTTTAAACAGCATATTCCTCACCTGCAAACAACTTCTGTTCTCTTCTAAGAAGTTACTGCTGTCAAAATTGTAAGGTTTCCCTTGCTCTGCCTGCAGTTTCCTCAGTCATATCTGAGCACATCTGTGTCTGTACTAAATGCAACGCTACTGGCCTCCTTGAGCATACACATCTGGAATCCTGTCTACAAGGCTGTCTTAGGCTGCCTACATGGTGCCAGGGAATCTGCCTTTTAAACAGGAATTCCAGGGCAATCTCACAGGTCTCAGGGTCATTAGGTGGCTGACTTTAGCTCTGCCAGAAAATGCATACTTCAAGATCATCTTCCGAGGCTCTTCCTGTCCTCCCTGCTTCACCAGTCCATTCCCCACTGGTTTCTCCTTCTGCAGTTGCTCTCCATCCCGGCCATGTCATCTTTCTCCTACTGCCCCACTTCTCCGTGTGCCATTTTCTTCACTGCACACAGTGTGTCTTAGCCTACTCTGATTTAGTGTGCTCTTTCCCACTCTATCCCCTGTCCCAGTTCTTTCTATGCCCTGCTCTTCCACCTCACCTCATAACCACTGACCTAGGTGGCTTCTGCCTTTATTATTATTGCTCTCCACATAATTGTGGAAGTTCTACTACATGAATCTTTCCTTATACAAGGACTAAAAAAAATGGATTCAAAGTATGTGCTTGAGATGAGAACTTTTAGTCTAGTGTATAAAATAGCTCCTTGGCCATGAACTATGATAAAAGTAATAATGTTTATGCGTTTGCCCCAGAACTATGATAATAAACATAACAATGTTTGTGTGTTTGCCTCACTACTGAGGCAGCAGTGGCGTCCCCTATAACCTGCTGGAACACGATGCTGTTGACTTCCTGGTCATATTAAGTCAGATTGCGAATGGTGTTAGCCCAATGCAAACCTCTGAGGCATGCCTGTGCTGATTTCAAAGTCATTTTCTCTTGCACTGGTTCTGTTGGGTTGCCTGCAGGGGAGGGAGAAGCATCTTTGGAACACCTGGATTGGGCTCTCGGGTCCTTGTGTGGGTTAACCAAGCTTCCACATGGGTAACTGGGACAATGGGTAGGTCTGCACAGGTGTTGGCTGTGTGTCACATCTAGGAGAGCAGGCCCACAGAAAGGACGCTCTCATCACTTTGGGGTGCCCCCTTGAAGGAAGAGGAGTGTTTCTCAACAGTGGGATTGCCATCTGAATGAACACACAGCCTCCACTCTATTGCGTTTTCCCTTGGGGGACAGGGGTCAATGTAAGGACAGTTTTTGGTAGAGTGACCTCAATTGCAAGTTATGACTTCTGCAAAGTATTTCTCCCTACTGACTAATTTTTAACAGCTTGGGAAACAGGCACCCTCAAGAGACCTCCCACCCCGGAAAGCTGCAAGGCCAGGGCACATGTCCTTCTGTTCCCTGGAACGTAGGCTGGCTCTAGACTACATCAGGACCTCAGCATTAGTGTAGTGTTTACAAGTAGAGTAAACTTAATGCAGCATCGATAGCAACTGAGCTCTGAAGGGCTTCACTCTGCTGGTGGACTTGGGGTGGACGCATGGTGACCTCCGAGAGAAGAGCAGGCTGCTTCCTGCACATGCACGGGAGATGGGTGTGAGGGCTGCATTCCCTTCTGCTAGACCACGAGCACTGGGGACATGCTCCTCGGTGCCAAATGTGCTGTCTCTATAAGCTAGATGATGGAACCCAATTAGCAAGCACAGATTATGACTTTTTACTTACTTGGAGATTTATCAAACAGACCCTCAAAGATGACTTTTAGTCACTTTTTATTAAATTTGCATAAGTCTTTCCCTTTCTAGGAGTTTAATATTAAACAAGCTGCTGATGAAAAAAAATGTTCTAAAATATTAAATATGTGAGAGATATAAAATGGTCCAGGCAAAAGTTTTTATTCCCTGGTGCCGAGGATCAGACTCAGGGCTTTGAACATGTCAGGCAAGTGTTCGACCATTGAAGTACATCCTACCCTTCACAAAGCAACACATTCAGTCCTGATCACCCAAAGGAGAAGGCAACGGCCTCCCACAAGTTGCCCTGTCGGAAAGCATGTACCATTTCGTGTTCGCAGGAGTCTGTCTGGACCCGTGTGGTAGGTGGGCTGAAAATCTGCTGGTAGTCATCTGGAACTCACTGTCAGCCACGCTCAGGAGTTTATTCAGTTCCTAAGGCTGGCAGTCCTTAGATACATGCACATGGCTTTGTTTCTGGTTGAGTGTGTAGGGGTGTCACACTCAACCTTGCCGGTCTGTTCCCCTCTCTACTCTGTTGAATCCTAAGTAGTGTCCTAAAGCCCCAGCCGGGAACCACAGAGCACTGGGCCCTTAAGACTACATCCACCATCAGTCAAGAAAACAGCCCAACAGGCTTGCCCACAGGCCAGTCTGCTCTGGCAATCTTCTCAATTGAGGTTTCTTCTTCCAAAATGACTCTGTGTCAAAGTTGACATAAACCCAGTCAGCACAACTATTTAGCCCATTAAACAGGTTGGTATATGGTCACTTACATCTTTCCTGGAAATCAGAAACTGATAGACCTTTACATCATTTTGGTTAATCGTCCTTTTTTTAAACTACTAATATGTTGGAAAACCCCCTCCCCCTTGCTGAGTCCCTTCTACCCAGAATATGTGAGCAAGCGTTAGCAGTTTCACACACTACCCAATTAACACATAGGCACTGAGACCCACA
Organism: Meriones unguiculatus; assembly: GCF_030254825.1. Taxonomy (NCBI): domain Eukaryota; kingdom Metazoa; phylum Chordata; class Mammalia; order Rodentia; family Muridae; genus Meriones; species Meriones unguiculatus. The sequence goes on along the minus strand of NC_083355.1, from coordinate 59,069,430 downwards.
ACAAAGACATCTCCTGTATCAACGTGGGAGATATTTAATAAGAAGATAAAATTGGAACGGACTCTCCAAGAGCAAGATAGCCTTTATCGTGGGGTGCCTATGCTTTAGCCAAGCCAAGTCATGAATTTCTACAAGCCATCATGCACGTCTTTTTTTCCACAATCTCATGACAGCTGAAACACAGTAGAGATCAGATACCTGAAGGCAGAGCTTCTTCTGTTCTTCAGAAAACTGTAGTTAAATCAATCACCTACACTGAGATCCACTTACTGGGCACGATGACATCCATAAAATGTCTGCGTTGAGATGTAACTCGGTTACGGAAGGGCTCGGTCTTGAACCAGCTCAAGGAATTCAAGAAAAGGCATTTGATGAGACACTGAGGGATGGCAGCTCCACCGCCTTGTACGGAGCACTTAGCCTGGCACTAATACTTTGGTGCTTTCTTTCCCTTTTTTTCTTTTCTCTTTAGTGAGCATGGCAGCATGGTGGCTCTCCATTTCCACTTTTGGCTCTAACTTCCACCTGCCCTACAGGGCTCAGCTCACACCTCATTTTCTCACAGAATTGAGGGCTCGCTTCACTCTTCCTGTTATGTGATTTAGTGTTCTGCCCACTCCTTCCAGGAACTAAGTAGATATAATTATTTCCCACCTAGCTCCCCTGCAGTGATGGCCATTTTCACGAGGGCAGGTGGCTTTGACTTCTTAGCTTCCGTGATCCCAGTTCCTAGGGCTTTTCAAAAAGGCCTGTGGCACAATGAATGAATGTGTGACTGGTCAGCCGG
>NC_083355.1:58481143-58733643 GCF_030254825.1 Meriones unguiculatus | reverse complement strand
TTATTTGGAAAGACAAAAATAACCTAGAGTTACTTGTGTTCAGATACTAAGAATATCATTTTTGATGCGTGGCTGTTTTGTGTCATTATATCAAAAGGTTTGGCATTCTTTTCCATGCATTTAATATGCAGTTTATATATTCTGCTTTAATTTGGACTAACCTCAGAAATACAGGAAAAAATATATGGGTTGGCACTGATATGGTGATTATGAGTGTTAGTTTCCGAACATTTCTGACTGCGCTCCCTCGGGTTAGCATACTCAGTTAAGATCATGCACACAGACCAAACTTAGGAAACCGTCCGCCATCTGAAGCCCGTGTTACGGCTGTAAGCACTTCAGGTGATGGAGGACCAGCCACGTAGAACTGTGCTTAACAACATGTACGAGAACATGCAATACTGGTCTAACAAACCACAAACGTGGATCCACTTCATGCCTCACTCCTAGGTCAGGATAACGTGAATTAACCAAGCAGTCAAATACTCAGTGATCCACTTTTTCTCAACTTAAAAATTCAGAGAATTCCAAGAAATAAGACCTGGTAGAATAATCTTTGAACGCATTGTGTCAACTCTGGCAGCCATTTAACTAAATAGATAATACGCTTGTTTAATTATGTCATAATAATGAGCTCAAGTCGTGGAAAGGTGTGGACAATCAGTCGACACACTGTAGCCTTTGCATGCTATTGATCGACATAGCACTCATTCAACTAAAACTATGGCAGTCATATCTTTAAAGGCCATGGAACCTGGATTCAATTGCGACTAATCTCACTTCCAATTCCCAATCTTAAAACATCTTCCATGTTCTCTTTAGTTGTGATTTTAATATATATATATATATATATATATTAGGAAATAACTGCTTGACTTGTTTTAAAAATCAAGGATGACTTTTGATTTGAAATAATTAACTATTTGATAAAATCTGGACTAAAAATTAAATCAAGTTCAGGTGGAGAACAACCCTTTCCCCTTCTGTTAGTCTGTGAAAGATGAGGGCATGCTGTCTAGATCAGTCAGCAGTTTGTTCTATCTCACAAATCCTTTAACAAAAGAACAGCTTTCATGGAAGTTATTTTATCAAAATACGTCTCTTAGGTCCTCGTCCATAATCCATTTTTCCCATTACCTTAATCACCACCCAGTATTTCACCTATTAACTCAAAAGCAGCTATTAGATCATCAAACCTTACCTTATTCCCTCAGAACAACACTGTTCTCTGATATCATGAGATAACTTATTTTTAGGTTTTATTTTGATTTCTCTTATTAATAATTTTAGATCATCAATTTTTTTGCTAATATTTAAAACATGGTCATTTTTTTCTATTATTCCCCCAGAGTGTTAGAAAAACTAAAAAAGGACCCAGAAACAAAAGGACAACTTAGAAAAGCTTTGATTAAACACGTGTAGCAATGCTTTTTTAGACACATAGTTCTAAGAGCCAATATCAAATCTGTTGTGGTGTAAGAGTTAGAGATTGACCTGATAAATACTTGATAAAACATGATATTCATACTTTAAGAGTATTATGTAGGTTGTTAAGTAGGTTAAATTTTGAATAACTCCTGATTTTCCTCTAGAAAGTCTAAATCTATAATTGACTGTCCCTCTACATAATTATCCTGACAATTACCTCAGCAGCATCTCTGTTGGACTACAACAGTGCTATTATTATTAAAAACGGCAAGGAACTTCCAGAAGAAAAGAGGTAAAATTCACCACACTACCTTGAGGATTAAATAAAGGTAATCACCCCAGGGTACAAGTTCCAAAGCAGATCCTGCAGAGTCAGTCCAAGTCTGGAGGCTCAAAGTCCTCTGAAATGAGCAGCGTTTCCAACAGCAGAGTCCTGAGAAGTCAGTTTTCAACATGAGAATGTTGACCTTCAGTTGTGAGCTAGGCCTTTGGGGCCTTGGCTCTGAAGGAGAATAATGAAGATGAAGAAAGATGCTTGCGGGTCCTTCCAAGCCCAATATCATCCTGAGATGATGAAATGGGAAAGGGACATGATAGCCAAGGTACCCCATCAGGCTCTGACACCCTGGACCATGAGAACTGACATTTGTCGCTTCTCCCACTAAACTACTGGTTCATTACCAAATTAGACTCTTAATGAAGTCACCGCTGGGGAAGCTGGCCTGACCTCAGGGCTTCCTCTCACTCAGTTTAGATTCATGTTCTACTTTAGGTAGGTCTTTCAAGGTCATTTTCAACTGTCCACTTCAAAAGCCAAAAATGTTTCATTTCAGTTTCTCTTCACGCTGATATGTAGACTCAGTGTGGCAGTGAGAATTCATCCCATCCCCGTGTTACAATTCATCTCAACTTCCTTCTGACCCTTGCTAATTTCTGAATTCTCATCCTTCATTTTCTGAGTTTCACTTAGATCCCAGCTTCAGGGTGAGCTGTGTCATTGGTTATGTAGGCGATCGCTGACTCCTTTCACCACGGCCCCTGAGCTGCTGCTTGCTTCAGCGTTCCGTATTCTTCCTGCTTTCTTGACAATGCCACTCTTCCTAGTGGAATCCTGTCCCTTTCTTGCATCCTGTCACACATGGAAGTGGTTTTATGAAACACTTCTCCTTCCTAAGTCCTAGTCCCTAACCTTAATCATCTATTTACTCAAAATGTATAATAAGAAGATATTGGAGAAACAAAGAGTCATGGTGCCCACTTTCATAAATTCAACACTCCGAAAAGTGCAATAGAACATTTTAACTCACACAGGTCTACAGCCTCTTGGCCCAAAGGTTGCCATCATTTATTATTTGAAATTATATTCAGGCCAGTTACAAAAAAAAGCTAGTAAATACTGATACATTATTGGGAAATAAGGATACACGTTAAAAATAGTAAAAATCAACGTCTGACAATAAATGACTTAAGAACAAAACTGCTTCCATGTGTTACCGGTGCTGCACTGCTTCCATGTATCACCGGTGCTGCACTGCTTAGAAAAGGAGTTTACACTGTTGTTTGGTTTTATGCACAGCATTGCCCTCATACTTAGTAGATGAATATACATTCATTGAGAGCGTCACCTTCAAGCTCTCCAAGAGCTTGTACCTTGCTCAGCTTTGGCAGAAGCAGCAGAGAGCACCTCTTAAGACCACCCCTTATCTCCCAGAAATTTGTCAGCACGACAATAAAACTTTAAGATTTTTCAAACTTTAAAATGGAATATATCTTGCATGCTTCAAGTATCACACTGCAGAGTTCAAACTATGATAATTTAAGGTTGGATCCTGAGTTACAACGGCTTTGCCAAGTCTCAAGGGTTCAGCCAGTATCACAAGTTCATTACATTAGTACAGTTGGTAGCATATGGCAAGTACTAAAAGATCTTGTAAACCTCAGACCGTGAGACCCAAAGTTAAAAGGATGAGTGTTAACTCAAGACAGGTTTCCTCTGTGTAGCTCTGACTGTCCTGAAACTTGCTCTGTAAACCAGGCTGGCCTCAATCTCAGAGATCCACCTGCCTCTGCCACTGCCTCCCATGTATGGGCATCAAAGGTTTACAGAACCACTGCCCTGCTGAGTTCTCACTCTTACACACACACATATGTACAAATAAACACATATCTATCTATCACTCTATCACTCTATCTATCACTCTATCACTCTATCTATCACTCTATCACTCTATCTATCACTCTATCTATCTATCACTCTATCACTCTATCTATCTATCTATCTATCTATCTATCTATCTATCTATCTATCTATCTATCACTTCATCTATGTATCTATCACTCTATCTATCTATCTATCTATCTATCTATCTATCTATCTATCTATGTATCTATCACTCTATCTATATATCACTCTATCTACCACTCTATCTATCTATCTATCACTTTATCTATCTATCACTCTATCACTCTATCTATCTAAACAAGATTTTTCTAAATAGCTACCCAATCAAACATTTTTCACTTGCAGAACTCTATCCTAGACATTCTTAAAGATCCTTATATTTTTATTTTGATCTGAAATCTTTTTTACTATTTTTAAATTTTTAAAAATGTATTCACTTTACATCCCAAACTTAGCCTTCTCCCTTGTCTCCTCCCGAATCTCTGAATACACACACACACACACACACACACACACACACACACACACATACACAAATGGTATCCAAAGTCCATTTCAATTAAGATTTGGAAAGTGGTCTTGCTTGCATCTCTGACATACAGACAAAGCTTTTCATTCTTCAAATGTACAAGTTAATCTCTGTGCCATAGTTCTGAATTACTGTAAGAATGACCCTCATGCATAATTAATCTTTTGCATGATCTATAACACCTATGCTTGGTGCTTATCTGAATCACTTCCTACTAAAGTCACTGTAGATTTAACTGTTGTAGGAATCCATTACATGAACCCAAGGACTGTTCTAAATGCTTTTTAGCATATTCATTTTATTCCAGGAAAAATAAAGAAAAAATAATTAGAATTCCACATTTTTTCATTGCTTTACCTTCATTTTTTTTCTTCTATAGTATTAAAACCTTCTAATTAGGGGTTGGGAGAGATGGTTCAGCAGATAAGAGCACTAGCTGCTCTTTCTAGAGGACCAGGGTTCAATTCTCAGCACCCACATGGCAACTTATAACTATCTGTAATTCCAGTTCCAGAGTATCTGATGCCCTCACCCAGACATACATTTAGGCCAAACACCAAATATACATGAAATAAATTTTAAAAACTTCTAATTTTAAAAGACCATTCAACTCATAAACATAAAACATAGGCAACTTGACTCAAATGGAAGGACCATGAAAACAATAGATGGATGAACTGTTGGATGGAAAAAAAATGGAGAGTGTGGGGAAAGGAAGAAAGAGTGGAAGGAAGGACGCAATGAAGGAATGAAGGAGGATGGAAACTAGGATTTGGGGTAAGGCTGTGCTCAGAAACATGACTTGGCTTTTCCTTGATGGGCTTCACACCCTCACTCTGCGATGGTCAGGTGTGCCCTGCCAAAGCTGAGTTCACTAACTGACCAAACCAGTAGGAGAATGTGGTTTTCTTCCAGTGGTCTTGGCAAGGGCCTCACATGTACACCACTATGCCAGTGACTCAGGCAGGGGGATCACACAAGTTTTCCTGGGAGGAGCTGAACCCAAACTCAGCATCACATGTGGAAGCAACAATACCCTACTTAAAGGCTGAACTATGAGGTAAAGATGCTATTGCAAAGGAAAACTAAAATGCTACCAGCAGGATACAGGTGAATGGACCACTAGGCAGGATACAGGTGAATGGACCACTAGGCAGACAGGGCAGGCTGCTGGCCATTGCATACCAGCTTAGCTTTGGTCCATGGACATATAGAGGACAGCTCTAGGATTTTTCCATCTGAGGCCTTAATGGTGGAAATCCATTGGAAAAGGTGCAAAGGGGCCTGATGGGGCCTCACTTACATATGAGTCCTACTGATTTTATTTAAATGATATATGTGGTATTTAATGAGACTGACTGATCAGTATTACACAATACACGGGCCACACATGGCAGATCTTGAAACAATCACCATTAGGGTTAGGGTTGATAAATAAGAGAAGGGGGCATTCTTTCTGTCCCTCTTTTCCACTGATCAAATGCCGGACATGTTTAGGTAAAGTATGACCAGATTGTAAATAAGATTTGACCTGTGTTCACTTCCATGGGAAAGGTAACTAAGCGACTATGAAGCTGCCATGTTTGTATATGTAATTCTCCCAGAATCCTCTGCAACAAAGACTGGGCAATGCAGATGGTTTCCTCACTACTATGCCTGCTTCTCATCTCGCAGTGCAGCAGAGCTGTATTATTCTCATAAACAAATGAGACTCCGTTGTATCTCTGTATCTGGGTGATATATATATCAAAGTCAGATGTAAAGAAAGACACACAGAGTAGGAGAGTCCTGATAGGAGTTCAGAGGCCAGCAAAGCTATGAATCCTGGACTCAGTAGAACAGTGTTAGTCTTCACAGACATGGATCTCAGAAGGGCAGCCTCTACAGACCTCAATGAAATTCTTTGTCCTAGCACAGTCTGAAGGAGCTGATTGGGCAGAAACTGAGAATCTGGGCAGCTTAGTAGAATTTACAGCAGAGCTCTCACTTTGGGGAGGGCCTTATATATACATGAATTCCCAGGCGTTCCCGACTGCACCGTATGTGACTAAAGCTTTTGTATGTGCACCTTCTCGGGGACTGGGGGGAGGGGGTGAGGAGGGCAGGGACACTCGTCTTAAGCAGCCTGAACCCAGAACAGTTGAAGTGACACTTGCTGTGATGATAAATAATGTCTTACACAAGTGGCATGACTGCACAAGGCCCCTGCACCAGTGAATGAGGGAGCCCAGAAAGATTCTCCGCAAAGAGCTGGAAATGTCAGTGCTTCCAATCTTCCTAATGGAAAGATAAGATTCCTGCTATATGCACCAGCAGGCCTTCTGACAGCAGGACTACAAACAGCTAAGTATTTATTTCAGTATGTCTGTTTTGGTGGTATACACTTATTTTTTATTTTATATTTGCCTGCACTGTTCTTGAATCAAATTACTGATGATCACAGGTAGTATCTTGCTATTGAGCAACCTTTTTTTTTTTTTTTTTTTTTTTTTTAGCAAAACACATACTCAGCATTTCTAAGTAAGAAAAAAATAATGACAAATGAGAGCAAAAGAGGATGCAGGGAAGCCATAAAGGGGACTGAATACTGTTACTCTGTCTTTATAAATGCTCCCAGCTAATTATGATAAATGGCATTTATTGAGAGCACATGAGACACAACATAAACTTAAATGCTTTGTGTACAGTAACTTGCTTGGTTGTATAGTAACAACCCTGGAGCTAGAATTCTGCCTTTTGCGGGTGAGGGATCTGAGCATGTTAGCTGTGCCATCGTTAAGTATACAAGAGGAAGGGAATGAGGAACTGGAAATGCTTCCCTGGAAGCGGCACCTCCAGCTGCCTACTGGCCCACATAGGGCCCTGGGCATGTCCTCTACAGACCACAGCTCGGTCAGTGCGCCTGGCTCCACAGCTTGAGTGGAAATGGGTTAGAGCGCAGGTGGCTCCCCATTTCCTAAGGAAAATAATCAGCACAATCTTACCCAGTCTGATGGGATCTTTAGCACAGCACTCACATTTACATAGCCCCAACTGAATATCTCTACTTACATAGGAACCAAAAAAGAAAAAAGAAAAAGTCAGAGAGTTGAAGAATTTTCTTCTCGGAATTCTGTGGTCATTGTAGGGCACCAGACTTGGATGCAGGCTTTGCAAATCTCAATGCAGATCTCGGTCCCAGCAATCACTTCCAGGTCCACACGTAATGGTGATATAGTGGTGGTTAGCAGCTGCACCCCAGTGCCCTCATCTGTTAGGACTACATTATCTAAGACATACAGAACTCCGCTGGGCTGAACAGATTTAAATCAATACACTGAATTAACCTCAGGAAAGAAATGTTGCTAAAGCAATGATGGGTGGGCAGGGAAGGATCCACATTTATAAAAGAAAATGCCAACATTTCCAGAGGTTTCACCGGGGAGGAAAGCGGGTGTGCATACGTGTTGACAGAGGTATGTATTCGTGTATGTACACACTGAACACTTATGTAAATATGTATCTGTGAGAAGACACTGTCACCATGGCAATTCCCTAGTGAAGAAAAAGTGCCACCTCTTACAGGCATTGAATTGTGAACACTCTCTCCCTGGGAGAATTCAGGTTTGAGTCATTCTGATAGTATGATAGCTTATGAAAATCAAGCCTGCTGCCCAAGTTCTTAACCACAGCTTAGAAGTTTTCACTGTTTTGTTCCAGGGAAACATGAGGAAAAAGAAAAAGAAAAAGAAAAAACAAAAAACGAAACTCGCCCATCTCTCAGTAATTTAACAGGACAGAAGGTTGCATTTTGCAGGGCTTTGAGATAGATGCTAGCTCCTGCGCTGGGCTGCAGCATACACGACTGAGTGAGCTGACGTCCTTCCCATCTGTATAGGGATATTATACTGAAGTCTCAGAGCACAGAAACAGCCGGGCCTTACACTCCACCCGTGCCATTGCATTCTGTCTCCTCTGCGCAGCGGAACATCACTGTCCTCTGTCAAGAGGGCATCTATAGCTCTTGTTCAGCAAACGGAGTCTCCGTTCCTCCTAGAATACATGCGTTAGCCAGTATTCCTCAGCATATACCTAATGGATATATCTTTTCTACCAAAACAAAAGCCGGGACTAAGCGCCATTTACTAATTCTCTTGTTTTAATGACAGACACACCCTAGCAAGAAAGGATTTATCATGGCTTCTGAGAGTTTAGTGCCTGGCTGAGGTTGGGGTTGGGGTATGTAATATGGAGAAAGCATTCTCAAGGATTTTGGCATCATGCCCTACCTCCACCAGTCAGGTCCCACCCCCTAGACTTTCAAGACACCTAAGAGCCACCACATGGAGACAGAGACCCCAGCAAGTGAACTTTTTGAGGAGACACTTCATATTTCCACCAGAACAGCCTAATTAAAATTTAATAATAGGAACCAATTCTCCATAGCTACTCATACTTATATAGAGACCATCTCTGTGATTTCTCTTGGTACCTATGTTGGAATTTATTCTGTAGAGTTGATGGCAATGGCAAGAAGTGGCTGTTGCATGTCCTAAACTCCCTGTCTGGCAGATTCTTAACTTGTAAGAGAATCATCTATCAAATTTTTGGAACCTTATAAATTCTACCTAGAAAGTTGTGAGATGGAAAGAGTGATCACTGGCTAGCCAAGATGCGTATATACTGGCAAACTTCCTTAAAAGAAGAGAAATTAATTATGAAGTGTTTCAATAATGTTTCCTTCTGATATGAGAGAGTTAGAAACACAAATTTTAGAAATTTCCCTTTTAAGCCACTGACTTAAGGGACCTATGAGATATTTATCCTGTTTTTGGCTCATCAGAAATTGGGGTTGTCAAGACTTATTTGGAGAAACTTTGAATATAATGTTTTGCTGCTCAATGTGATTGTCATTTTGGAGCATATTTTCCTCCATTTTAAAGATAATAGCTATATTTTATTCATTTCTATAATCTATACTACAATAATATTGTAGAATAGTACCAAACACATTCTAAAATAGATTTGTACACATAATAGACACTTGCTTCTTCAAGTTTTATTTTCCTGTTTTCAGATATTATTTTTTTTTTATATTTTGGATCCCATAACATAGTTAATTAATATTCTTTTCTAAATCTTAGCTTGTAATGAATAAAATTTGCCTATCTTTTCTATAAAATTGACCCATTAAGTTCTGCTGACAGCATCTGAGGGGTTTTCTAGCTCAGAGTTCCAAACTCTTCCACATCCTTCCCACAAACCAGTTCAAATGTCTAAGAACTACATCGTCAGGTTTATCCTAGCAAGGCCTCAGTTCTCCAGACCAATTTTTAAAGTTATTGGTCTCATTGCCATGATAAAAATGCTTGAATAAGAGAAACCTGTAAGGAAGACGGGTTTGTTGGGGCTCGAGGTGTGAAGGCACAATCCACCATGGCAGAAAGGCGATGGCGAAAGAAGACAGAGCAGGCTGGTCACACTGTGTCCACGGTCAGGAAGCAGAAAGAGACGGAGGCTTTTTCTCAAATGTCTTCCCTTTTCAATCAGTCCAGAACCTCAGCCCAGGAAACAGTCCATCTGCAGTTGTAGGGGGCAGGCTTTCTGCCTCAAAAAATCTAATCTCATAGAAGCTAACCTAACCCTAGTCATGCCATGATTTATGTCTTCTAGGGCATTCTAGATGCTGTCAACATAACTGACAACACAAATTATCACAAGAACATTCTTTTTATTTCATGGCAAGTTCTTTTATGACCCTCTTCTACCATTTCTAGCTGACTTCAGAGAAGAGATCCTGTCAGTCTACCTATATTCTGGTAAAATGTTCATTAATGTTACCTGCCAATGGCCGTCTCCTTCTCTCTCCAATGATGGCAGTTTTAATCCCTGTTCCTAATGTTTAGAATTCTGCATTCCCCTTTTCAACAAGTACAGATGTCATTACTCTTGAAACACACCAAATACCAGGTACTAGTAACACAAATTCAGCCAAACATTCTATCTTTGTTTTATTGGATCTCGTAATCAGTGGAATAGATAGGTATTGAGCAATGTATCTTACTAGTGGACGTAATATTGTAAGCAGCACGAGAAAAACAATTGAGTAATTGGAAGCACATAACTAGATGAACCCCTGCACCACAGATGCAGCAGTATGGTGTTGGTGCATGTGCCTGGAATATGCAAGGCCCTGGGTTCAAATACCAGCATCAATAAAAGAAAAACAGAAGTAACAGAAAAATTAGACCTAGTTTGAGATACCATAAAAGCTGCCTTGATAAAGTTGTGTTCTAGACGTAATGGTGAATAAGAACAAAGTGAAATAAGCCAAAGAATGGTATATAAATGTAAGGTAAGGACATGTCTCATGGTATGTATTCCAGACTATGTTAAGCACAATGAGAAACCACTGATATTTTCTACTGGGCCATCCCATGCCATTCAGGAGAAGAGCTGGCTCCCTTCTTCAACTTCATAAGACTCATTTTCCTTACGATGCCAATACAGCCCACCTTGCTCTATGCTGACTTGTATGAACATTCCTTTACATATATTACCTTACTTAGCACTCACACAGTAACACTGCCAACAAATGTCCAATAAATGTAAATTACCTTCATAGTCTAGTTTATTAGTTCTGAACTGTTAATATGACTGCTAAAATTAGTATTATTTTGACTGTTTGCTCCTGAACATGGTAAGATAATAAATAGACCTTCTATCAATGTGTGAAAACATCTGACAGAAACTACTTGTTCCCACGTGAACACACGAGCAGCCTTTGCCATCTACACTTTAAGAGCTTTCTGGTCTTCTGAGCTCCCACCAGAGCTGCCTGCTAAACTCTGCTCACCATGCTCTGTAACTCTTGTAAACCGCTCCTTCAAATTCTGCCTGTAAACTGCCTGCAAAGCCAGGCAGTTCTGCAAAGGCTGCACTCCACTTCTCCACACTCTCCCGTGTCACCAGGCTTGCCCTCGCTAATGAGTACAGGAGAGGAATCGCGTGATGGAGGGAGAGATATTTTTGGTGCACAGTTTGGAGGTTTCAAGTCCATTTTGATGGGGAGGGTGTAGCTGATGGGTGTGACTCATCAGAGATGTGACACCATCATAGATGGTGCTTTACCCACCTATCCAATCAGGTTGATGATCAAGCTTAACTAATAAACCCTGTATATGCCTGTCTAATAAGTGGTCCTTGGTCTTCCTGATAATGCTCTGCAGCTTTAAATATCCACGTTCGCTGTGGTAACCTGAAAACTTAGGCTCTTGTGCCCTTAGCGCTCCGCTAACACAGACATAAGAGCAAGCAAACATATTCCATTGGACACTACAGAGCATGCAGTTCAGTCATCTGCAAAATGTGTCCCACAAAGGAAAAGGTCAGAGGGACCCAAGCATGGATGCCTAACTCCAACACTACCAACAGTAGCTCCATTTTGTTTATGCTTCTGGGTGAATCATCTTTACAGGAAGCTCCTCAACTTTAAAATAATGATAAATTAAAATAAAGTTGCTCACTGGCTAGTCTTTTTACATGCAAAAAGTTCCTTTTCTGTGAGATGTATTTCAGTATATATTACACACACACTCTCTCACCCTCTCTCTTTTGCTCTCTCTCTCTCTCACACACACACACACATGTTCTAATTCATCATCAGAACCTGAAAGCTTCTTGGCTCTTGTGCCATTAGTGCACCACTAATACAGTTATCAGAACAAACAAACTTATTCCACAAGATGAATAAGGATGGTTAAAATGGGACACATTTGTGTGTGTGTGTGTGTGTGTGTGTGTGTGTGTGTGTGTGTGTGTGTGATGTGTAGTGGAGGTAGTTTCTAATCTTTATCAGAGAATTGCATAATTAAAATTAGTGTCTAACAGTACTGACCATGATGTAACTGAGAGTGAATCTAGACACCCAAGCCAGAATTTCTAAGGAAAGTGAAGGACAAGTAGACCCCAAATTTTGAGGTTGGGAGTCTACTATCCTTCCTAACTCAGAGTGGGACCTTGATATCCCTGGGCTACAAAGGAAACAAAGTTTGCAGAGGGAGCTAGGCTTTACTGCTTCCTGTAATGCCTAGTCTGTGTTTTACTGTTAACTGCAGAGAGCCTTTAAATGGGTGCTTTTGAATACCCCAGAATGTAAGTTCATAAAAAAGGAAAGAGTGTATGTAATAAGCATGCTGGTGGGGAAAATGAGAATACTCAGTGTGCCTGAATGCTGAGCTGAGGGAGGCGAGCGTGGTGCAGTGTAGCCTCTGTTTTCTAAAATGCATTCTCTCTAACTTATCAGAGATAACAAACTGGAGAATCTGGGGGCAGCCTCTCCACTTATGTGGCCTTACTTCAAGTCTCAAGAGTGATAAGCAAGAGGACGGCTCTGGCCACCAGGCCATTTGTAGCGGCAGGCTTGACAGCCTGTGATAGAAGCCAGGCATGGTTACAGGAGACGAGGCTTACCTTCTTCTTGATTACCTTCTGAGTGTTTTTACAAAATGACAATATTGCATTTCACCCATTTCCCCCTTGACCAGATTGACAGAATTACAGGTTGACATTATTGTGAAATTTTATGATGTATCATGCTAACGGTGCCAGTTTGATTAGCCTTGATTGACAGCTTGTACCTGAACAGAAAGTGCAATACTTCAAAAATATAAAACTAATAGGTCTTGCATGATCTTCACAATAAACAAAAATCTCCGGCTAATTTAATGTTTAACTAACTAAGAATTTCATCCTAACCACATTCTATTCAGGTTTCATTTCTTTCATTCTCACCTTGAGGCACAAGCTGGAGGAGAATGAATCCAGGCTAGAGTTATAAAATCAGGGCTCACTTCCTGAGACTTTAAATGGATTGAGAACAGATTGCTTCATGGCCCTGCTCTGCAGTCCTGTCATAGGAAGCGGTGATGTGGCATCTCTGCAAGAAGCCTAGGCTGAGAAATGAGGCCTTTATAAACAGTACAGGAGGCCAGGCGCACACCTCTTTCTGCACTATCTGTTACCCCAACAGCGCCAGCACTGGGAGACGTTTGGCCTAGTAAATCACGCATAAGGGTTGTACTTGCCTCTCTGGCTCTCCAGGGTGAACTAGACCTAATATTCAAACTGGAATGAGGTCCGTAGTTTCCATTTGCAGTGAGATAGAAGCCATTTGTACTGCAAAGTCCAGACTGAGGTTCAATTAGACACCACGGTAGCCTGCCCTCGCTGTCTGTCCAACCCCTAGTTACGCAAAGTGGCCTGAGATCCATATAACTCTCTCCAGTCAGGAGGCGTCTATTTCCTTTCTTTGTATCTCTTGTGAGCTCTGTTACTATATTGCCCCATTTAAAACTCTCAGTTGCAATAGGGTTTTTCACAGGTGTCCGAATTCTGTTTGGGGTGGAGTTTTCCACAAATTTAGCCCCTGAGCTGGGAAGCAAAGCACATCCAAAGGACCACATAGTCAGCTGTGGGAGAAAGAAGATCCTTTCAAAAATTCAAAATGAGGGCCAAGGAGACGCCCCAGCAGTTAAAAGCACTGGTTGCTCATCCCAAGGACATGGGTTCAGTTCCCAGTACTCAGGACAGCTCACAGCTATTTAACTCCAGGCACCAGGGATCTGAATTCTTCCTCCGACTTCCATGGGCACCCCATCAACGTGCCGTCTTCACAGACTGCACACGGTAAAACACGTAAAATAATAAAAAGTCAGAGTCCAAAAGGAACACTTGTTTCTTTTAACACAAATGGTAGAGCAGCAAGGCTAATGTTATCACTGCCCACTCCAGTGTTCTCCAGCTGCTCAGCTGACGGGGAGAGAGAGCACAGCCCCACAGAACCACGGACTCGGCCAGCTTGCCTGCGTCAACCTCATGTGTTTGTCCATTTGTACAGACACTTGAACCTACTCTGCCAACAATCCTGTAGGAGGTGTATCCACACAGAGAAGCACCCCCGGCTCCTGAAGACTCGGTGTGCTTGCTGCTAGCTGGCCTCTCCCACAGCTCGTGCTTCCTCTGCTAAGGGTAGTAACTACTGCTTGGATTTCTTCCATCCTCTCCTGTCCCAGAGCCAGACAAGTAAAACAGAATCCTGGATGGAGAGAAGATCTCAAGGGTCCCTCTCCTAGGATTTTGGTTTCCATCAATAGCCTGAGCTTATGAATATTACAAGGACCTGAGGCTAATAGGGGACAATCTTGACTGGTAGCATAAAGGCAGACAATTTAAGAAACCTTGATATTTATGTTCAAGTGTGTTAGGAAGAATAAAATCCCACTCAAATATTACAGAATTCCTCATTCGGATGAGACTGGACATGAAGATGGCGTGCAGTTTCTGGAAGGTCGTAAATGCTGCCTAGCTTTTAGGTGCCATGATGTGGTCAAAAAGCCTCTGGGCTGCTTAATTCCAGAGTCCTAAAATAATAATCTAAAATATAGAGTGGGTTTTCCCAAGAGATATTTTGGCTCTTATTTGTATATATGTTTACTTAAAGTATGGTATACATGTGGAGGAATGACCGTTATCAGAAAACAGCTTGGGGCATTTGAAGTAAGGGATATATACATAGCAATTCTCAGTTTCTCAAATTCTTCCTCAATCTCCAATAACATAGCTTGGTTTTATCTTTATGTGATAAGAATCATACAGTATTATCCTTAGCTGTCTGCTTTCTTTTGCTGAACATCGTATTTGAGATTCATCCATAATATCTCTATAACATCATAATGGATTTGTATAGAATAGTTCTTGAAGCAGCCTTTCTATTGTAATGATTCCTGTACAAATATTCAATTTGATAAATCTTGAGTAGAAAAAAAAAGCCACTTGTTCATCTCAAAGTTTCAAATCTAATCAGGGAAAGTGGATGGTTTATGTTGTGTGTCTGTCTGTCTCTGCAGGATTTCACAGTGTAACTTGGGATGGCCTCAAATTAACGAATATCACCCACATCCTCCCAAGTGCTAGGGCCACAAGTCCATCCCCACATCCAGCTTGGCAGGTTCTCTTGACTTCTAAGTGAAAGCGTTGGCAAAGAGAGATGGCAGAGGAACGACGGGCTGGCTTACATGAACACATACTCGGGGTGCACAGAGGACATATCAAAATGTACAGGAGACAAGAGTAAAGGGCTCGGACTCTGGAGTGGTCATTGTGTACCAGGAAGACATAGTTCTCCAGAGTCCTCCAGTGCCAAGGGGTAGAAAGTTAAACTCATTTCTCTTTCTTTCTAGGCTATCATAAACTTCAGAGGGAAGTGGGAATGTCCAGAGTCATTTTCACATGATAATCAATAACTGGTAAGATATTGTTACTTAACTGATATGATCTGTTCATAAAACTTTTCTTAGAGAGAAGAAAAAAAATCATGCAGAAAAGTACTTGAAAACAATGTAATATAGTGACAAGTATAAAATTATAGAACAAAATTATACGAATTTGGTGAAACATACATATTAAATTCCAGAAAACATTCACGTTGAGCCATTAGTTCATTTTTTCCAGTTGACCCTGATCATCATTAACTCTCAGCTTCCATTTTCCCACATGGAAAATAAAATTCATTTTGGTTCTAAATTCTAAACATTTCTTCAAATTGCTACAGAAGGAGAGGTGACCGGTACCCTGATGTGCCCTGGTTTGCAGCATGGTCCTAGCCTTGTACAAGCAGAGACAGAGGCATTCCGGTGGAGGGTACTGAGTTAATAAGGACAGAACGACATCAGAAGTGCCCACAGGGCCAGGCAGCCTGCTCATCTCTGCCTGTGCCTTAGTCTCTTTCTTCCTTTGTGCTCAGTTGCTCACATCCTCACCTTCCCAGGACCCGAATGCCTCACCTCTTCTCACTGTGGGATTTGTAATCACAGGCAAGTCTGGTGAGTAATCCCAGGGAATGCAAGAGCCCTTTGCAGCTGCTCTAAATTGCCCCATTAAAAAATTCTTAGTGCAATCTACATTGTAAAACTTCATGTTTAGCAACAAAATGAGCTTGCAGCAAGATGCCCATGCAATGAAAAGCAAGGGCAGCATTTCCAAGAGATGGGGTTATTTCAGAAGCATTTCCACACAGCCTTTTTCCTCTACAAATAACTCCAAAATGGCAAAGTTCATTTCTCTTAACCTATATCCATACACCAGCTATCTTTAAAATTACAAATTGCATTTCCAGGCTTTTGTAATCTCAAGATAAATATCCTATCTACAAATTAGATTTTTTTCCTCCTAGCATTGCTAACCATGCATCTTCTGGATGACTCCAGGGATAACCACTATTCTCTGCTAAGGAAGTAGCTTTGCTCCCACTTAGTAGTTGATTTTAAAGAAATCAGGGCTGCTATTTCACTATGGAGAAATAGCATCTTCCCACTGCATCAAAGGGATATTCCTTTGTTTCTTTTTCTATCTTCTTCACAGTGGGAAAGTGGTGATTTCAGAAGCCTCGTTGTCAGAGCAAGCCAGTCTTCTGGCTGCAGTAGAGAAGGTTTTAGGAAAATACTGCACTTAGAAACCACCTAATAAAAAAAAATTTAAGAACAAAGCTATTTCTGAGGCCTTACATCTCTGCCATTGGCAGTCATAATAATATGAAATAGTACAAGAGACGAGATACAGAGTCAGCTCTTTATGACATTTTTTTGGTGGTTCCCTAAGAAGAAGACCATGTCCATTCAAAAAGCGCTAAGTATTTAGTGTCTAAGATATCTTTAAATATAAAGCCCCTGTGGTCTTTATATAGTCCAAACATAATACACTTGTTCATTTGCCTAGTGACATTTTTAAAAAGTAAAACTGTGATTACTATCTCCCCAAACCTGATAGCAAATACAATAAATAAATGAGTAAATGTATTGTCTACATTATGTTCACTTCCACAAGGGGTTTAATTAGGCTAAAGATCTCCTATCACACATGAGATACAAGTATACATCCTTGTTCTGATGGAATGCCAGAGAAAAGACCTTGATGTCAATAGAATCTGTGGAAGAACAACAGAGTCAGTAGCATGATCATGTAGTTGGCTACCTCATCTCTGGAACTAATAACAGTGGATGCATTCAGGGTACTGCCGGGCAGTAAAGGCCATGACTTCTGCCCTGAGGTACATCAACAGCCTGAAGACACTACATAAAGTAGCACAGTGGGTGTTATGCCAGAGTTTAGGGTGGCTTGGGATATGATGGAATGGGATGGGGTACAGGGTACTGGTGTAGGCCAGAGTATAATGTTCACAGTTTAGTATCAACTAGTGGTGGAAGCTGAAAAGGGTTGGAGGAACAGTCTACCAGAAGATTTTAAACTCTATTCTGCATCAGAAATGGACCAAATTTGGGTTTTGATACAGAAAGGGAAAACCGGTAAAGAAGAGGCCTACCCAAGCAATTGGTATAGCAGACTCTAAGAATATAAAGAGTCTGTAAAGGAGGCTGTCCCATGGCTGGGGCAGGTTAGATTGCAGAAAAAGGAAGTGGCTTAGTTTCTTTTCCTGCTGCTGTGGGAAAAGCAACTCCAGAGAGTAGGGTTGGTTCCAGTTCACAGTTCAAATCCTCGCTCAGCACAGCTGGTCAGTGCAGGCAGCAGGTGTGTGAGCAGCTGGTCACACTATGTTCCCAGTCAGAGGAAGGAAGAGGTGAGTGTATGCTAGTGCTCTTTCATCTACTCCCCTGTCAACACAGCCAAGTGAGTAGGTTTTCCCCCTTAATGAATTAAATAATCCTCCACAGGCATGCCTCTAGCCCCATCTCCCACGTGATCCTAGCTTCCACCAAGTAAACAACCAACCCTAACCATTATAGGCCGCATCTTAAAAAAAATCTGTAGCAGTTCTTACTCTGGTAATGTGCCATCTTCACAAATGTGTAAGCATACCACAGGGGTTTGAGATGAATGAAAGGTATATGTTTCTCCACTGAGTCAGCCTCCTCATACCAGTTCAGACATGAGTTATTGACTTTGCATGGTCAAGATGGGTCAGCATGAAAAAAATGTCTTACTCATTAACTGGAAGCTATATCACATACTATTCAGCCATCTTACATTCAAAATAAATTATTAGCATAATCCAACTGGTGGCCACCAGCATTATCATTTGATTAGCTAGTAGGAAGATCATTTTCCCACCTGTGTGTAAAAGGGTGGGAAATCATACCAGAAACCCAAGTACTATCACTTGTTTTCATTCCTCATGACACTTGAGTTCAGCTTCTGATAACCAGATCCTTCAGTTGCTCAGTGTGAAATGCATGTTTTATTTAAAGTCTGTTTTCATTTTTCAATGACTATGCTAGGAATGGAAACACAAGTGCTCTAGAGGCTCTTTAATTAGTCCTGAAGAAGAAACATGCAAAAAAGACACTTAGGAAGTTACATATTTTGCATCCCCTTGGACCTTTTCGAAGTGCACGCTGGCACAGTGGTGACAGTCAGGTTCTGCAATTAGATCTGACCTGTTAGCTACAAACTGTGGCACTGGTTACTTCCCTCTGTAAGCCTTGCACCTGCCATCTGTAATGTCAGAAAGCCTGTCGATACAAGAGGAGGGTGCTGAGAAGAAAGTGTTTGGGCCAGTGATAGGCACACGGGGAGCATGCGTGAAGACTGCATACTGCTCATCATGAAATGTTCTTTCTGAGCATTTATCTTTAGCAAAATGCTCTGGGGAAAACCATTTTTAAAGAATGTGATCAGTTTGGGGCTAGAAATGTGACGGCTGATTCATAATAAACCTTAGAAACAGTATGAGAATTTAGTTTGCTCCAAATACAAGAGATATAACAGCAAGCCTTCACTTCCAGGATCCTTAGGTGAACTCCAGATCTAATTTCTTTTTTTAGTAATTTTTTTGCATTTTAATTATTATTATTATTACTTATTACAGCTTATTCAGTTTGTATCCCGATAACTGTAGCTCCCTCCCTTGTCTCCTCCAGTCCTACCCTCCTTCCCTCTTCACCTATGCCCCTCCCCTAGCCTATAATAATGATGCCGACCTCATAGCTATCCTACTTTTATTTATGTAGACACCAAAAAGTAAAACCAAAGCCAAACAATACTGCCTGCAGAGAGTTATAAAACTTACCATAGTAAAGAACAGCACCACAGTAATCCTGAGCCCAGTGATCTTAGCCTTCCCCTGCAGAGACTGATACCCCAACCAAGGACTATGCATGGAGAGGAAACCCAGGCTCAGATGTAGCCCATGGCAGCTCAGTTTCCAAGTGGGTTGCCCAGTAAGGGGAGCAGGTGCTGTCTCTGGCCATGAACTCAGTGACTGGCTCTTTGATCAACTCCCCCTGGGGGGTGCAGCCTTGCCAGGCCACAGAGGAAGACAGTGCAGCCAGTCCTGATGGGACCTGATAGGCCAGGGTCAGATATAATTTCTTAACTACACTGGCATACACTATCTAGATATGCCTAGCAACTTTCTGAAATTATATTTATTTACAAATGCTTTGAATTTACAATTTCACAGACATTACAGTTAAGAATATTTTAAAACACAGAGTGCCGGTTATATGAAAAAACAATAGCCCTTAAGTTTTTTTAAAATAAGCACAAATCCAGCTCTACCCGGGACAGAAGAGCTATCCAGGGGATGACATAATAGCTTTCCTCTAACGTCCCTGGATTCCTCTGACACGTATTGACTGCCCTTTAAGATGAGAACAACATGAATGAGAAATACTTTATCTTTAAAACCACACCTTATCCTACAAATGATGTAAAGAAGTTCATAAAGACATAAGCAGACCAGCAGGGCGTAGCATGCAAATAGAAGATAATACATATGAAGGAGGTGGACTGGGGGGAGAAGAGGAAGGCAACAGGGATATTAACTAGTAACGCATGTGTCACGAAGTGAAGTCTCGAGCGTGAGGAGAGTGCTGTTACAACCCACATCTTCTCGTTGTGTGCAGAAGCTTCAGCAGACTGCCACACTATGTACTCAGGAGAAACATAACTATCAGTTTATAAACTCACAGAAAATCCTTCCTGTGGCTCCCAGATCAAAGGGAATCTGATATATGATGCCCACCTTTTTGCAGAAAGCACAGTGATTAGCTGGGCTTCTATCTTTATGCTGTCTGATGCTCTGAATGCTAAGGATGATTCAGTAACACAATGACACCCAAGAAATCCTCTTGCAAACCAAGGTCATATAATATAGGTTAAGGCTTTCCTTCCAAAAGACTGTTAGGAGTCGCTGTTAGAAGAAGAGCAAGTGATAATTAAAACCTCTGCTGTGAGGGTGAGAACACGCACTCAGATGATTCCTAGCCCTGGAGAATTCTTGAAATGTACATTGTGTTTGTATGTATGACTTGGCTTCTACAAATACATTGGTAGTGCCAGAGTACACTTCAGTAAGCTTGAGTGAGCACAACTAGGTTAACAGAAGAAGGATTACTGCAGCACTCTGGGACTGTTTGTAATTCCTGCACCTTAGATATCCTACTTTTATTTATGTAGACATCAAAAAGGAAAACCAAAGCCAAATAATACTGCCTACAGAGAGTTGTAAATCTTAGCACAGTGAAGAGTGGCAGCATAGTAATCCTGAGCCCAGTGACCTTAGTCCTTGACCACCACCTTGACACACAACTCTCTGGATCTCTCTTTAATCACATGTAAATTCTGAATATTGTACCGGTCACAGCATTCAGGATTATGAAACAAGGATTTGTCTGACGTGGAGAATCAGCAATTAGCACGGATGTCCCATTTCTGTGCAGTGTATCCCTATTCAGAATAGACCAGGGCACAGTGGTAAATGCTGGTAGCCAATGAGTGATTCAGAAGGTTCTAAAATCTTTTACTTTTTTTTTTTTCCAGGAAGGAGCCACAATTATAAGTAAAGGGGATGTAGCTTGACCTCTACAATCTTCAAAGCAAAACACCTACTTTCAAATAGATCTTAAGATGTTTAGGTAGGGGTCCTCATTCGAGGACAGTACAAATCAGAGCTGTTACATATGCGATGGAACTATCCATTCAGATGGGCTGAAATAATCATCTCAAATTAGTCTCTCACCCCCAGCTGCAGGCCTACCAGCCGACACCCTACTCAGCTCTGCTCCAGGCTAGCAGTCGAGCAGACGAGTTAAAAGACAATTAGTCCAATTTCACATTCTCTAGCAGCCGAAAAATTTCATGTTATTTCAGTCACAGTGGATGGATGCCAAGTTCACTGGAAGCAGCCCTGCTGATTTATCCAGTCCATTTTAATACTTTAGAAATACTGTTAAAACATGGCTGTCCTAATTACGCAGGGATCAACGCACAGTGTCCCTCTCACCCAGGATTCTCCCAGAAGGGCTGCAATCAGCTGCATTCCCCTTAATTTCACCATGCAATTCCAACTAATTTCATCCTAGTCCAGTGCTGTCAGACAACTCCCATGCCTCTGCGGTTTTAATCGATTAGCTCAATGTCTCTATAATGCATCACCAGCTGCCAGGCACAGAGCTGGACGCTCTGCACACGTTTCAGCTAAAAGACAGTTTAATTACTATACCAGCTTCTCAAAGGCATAGGCACAAAGCCTTGGAATCAAATTATTAAAATATTTGGTGTCAACAAGCCACTTTATAACTGAGCAAACAATGACAATCCAAAAGATGGAAATAAGGAGAAAGCCAGTCTTTGATTGTGAACAAGCTTTTTATGGACTGTAATATATTCAAGCAAATGGATGGCTGCAGCGTCACTGTTTCTCAGAGGCAATTGCACTTGGGGTCTTCTCACGTGACCTATAAAGACAGGATATATATATATTTCACGTTGGGAAAAAGAGTAAATGAGTCTAAGTCTACCCTCTACCTTGAAATCATGGACTAATATGATTAGCCTTGGCCTCATACATCTCTTAACTGTCAAGGCTTACACGCGTAGAACTGAAGTACCTGCGGTCAAAACAAGCCAGCAGATGAGGCCGTTTAACACTCAAGCTAGACAGCTTCGAAAGTAGACTCCAGTTACTATGCTTATTAAGACATAGTTTTTACCTGATCTAGGTGACAAAGGAACAAGGAAAGTTGTCACCAAGGAAAACCACATTTGCAGTATCACTTCACTGTTTATTTAGGATTATGGCAAAAAAAAGCAACCAAGAGAAATCCATTAAAATATATGTGTACTGGCTAGATCTGTGTCACACTGACACAAGCTAGAGTCATCGGAGAGGAGGGAATCTCAGGTGAGAAAATTCTTCCAGAAGATCAGGCTGCAGGCAATCCTGTAGGGCATTTTCTTACTTGTGATTGATGGGTGAGGGAGCAGCCCATTGTGGGTGGAGCCGTTCTTGAGCTGGTGGTCCTGGGTTCTATAAGAAAGAAGGCTGAGCAAGCCTGTAGCCAGCACACCTCCATGGCCTCTGCATCAGCTCCCACCTCTAGGTTCCTGCCCTGCTTGAGTTCCTGATCTGACTTCCTTTGATGATAAACTGTTACATGGAACTGTGGGCAAAATAAACCTCTTCTCCCCACGTTGCTTTGGTCAGGATGTTCATCACAGCGATGCTAGCCCTAAACAAGACAATTAATTGAAGAAAACAAAACAAACAAACAAACAAAAAAAAACACCTAACACAAAAGACTCTGAAGATGAAGATCAATATATTTATAAGCCAGCAAGAAAACCAAGAAACCTACCATCTCAGATCCCATTCCAGGGACCAAATGAAGGTCTTTTCTTGTTTGTTTTCTTGCATCAAAGAGTTCTCTGTATTAGTCTACAAACAGAAGAAGTCGCTGATTGCAAAACAAATGGTTCTCAAGAAATTTCTCAGACAAAACCCACACAAACAAACAAAAAAAAATGTACCTGGAAAAATTATCCAAAGGAGAGCCCAGTGTGGAATGGCCTCTCAGTTCTTTAATATCAGATGTACAAACCCAGTAATAGACAAATATCAATAATTTATTTTTTTAAATTGCTATGTATAAGTGGTAACAATTTACATTTAGTTTTAGCATTTTACTTTTGCTTCTTTAAAGTTCCTTTTAATTAGGGTTGCTACCTGGAGACATAGCTACAATGATGCCAGAGTACCTGCTGATAGGATCCACTGACACTGAGTGAAACCAACCCTAACCCCTATGGCAAAGAGGGGGATAGTTAAGTAGTTGTCAACTATATTTCATAATTTAGTTTAAAGCCTTAGAATATTCATTTTGGATTTCCTCAAACTTTCTTTTTTTCCACACACATTTTCCTTCTTCAGCCAAATGACTTTGGCTCAGTAAAGCATGTTTTATTCCTTACATTGTCAAATGCTTCCAGTTCCATTATATAGTAGGATCCACGCATCATGGAAAAAGTAAATAGAAATAGAGACAGAGAGAATGCCATTAGCTTTTCCATATTGTTCCGGGTGGTAACAAAACCACTGTCAACGTCCCAGGCCACTGACTTCATTACTCTGTGTTGCCCATCTGCGGGAGACGTGCAGACCGACCGTAGCCATGAACTTCCAACCCCAGTTCATCTACCTACAACTCGTCTTCTACACCTAAGGTTCAAGAAATGTTGTACAAAGGGGGGGGGGTGCTCTAAGAGCCACAGGACTGGGGAAGTGTCATCCAGATGTGACAAGGAAGCTGTGCCCACAAAATGGCCTAAATAAAACCCATAAGAGGACACCAGCAGTGGACGTCCTAACATGGACGGAAGAAATATCATGGGATTCTATGCAAAAGACCCAGGCAATTAATGACTGATAATAGAGAAATAATCAGTCTTCTCCAGAATTTTAATTCACATTCTCCCCCCCACCGTGATATATGTGTTTATACACACACACACACACATATATAAATTCTCTAACTTACATATGTATGAGTCATGAGTGTGAGAGAGTAGGGTACCTAAAAAGGAACATTGGGGTGGGGGTGAATTACGAAAATAATAGAACTTATATATGAAATCCTCAAAACATTTTAAATAAAAATGAAAGAAAACTAGCAAACCTTTGTGTCCTTCCTGGCCATGAGAATTAAGTATACTCCAGTTAAAATTTTATTTCAAAATGTGTAATGTATCCAAGTGTTGCAATTTGTTTCCCCTTCTATGTTTTGAGATTCTGCTTACTCTTTAAATAATTAGAAAGGGTCTACTTATTCACACCTGACTATAAAACAGAAGTTCACTAAAAGAAAAAAAGAGTCATTTTCACATTTTCATATATTTGGGGTTCTCCCCCCCCTTTTCAGATTCTACCTGAGCCTTTTTTTTTTCTTATATTTGGCACCCAGGAGGGGCAGTGTTGGTGCATGCCTTTTTCAGCACTTGGGAGACAGGAAAATCTCTGAGCCTGAGGCCAGCCTGGTCTAGAGAGAAAGTTCCAAGACAGACAGGGCCACACAGAGAAACCCTATCTTAAAAAACAAAAATTTAAATTTTTTTTTAAAGTTTGGAACCCAAGACTGTCTTTTATCTTGTTTTCCTCCTACGCTGAGTCTTCTTAAGGCCATCATTTTCAAGTCTCCAGTGCTGGAGGGTCCTAGAATTCTGCCCAAAGCCCTTTCTTCTCTGTCTACATGTATCCCAGTGACTTTACCTAACCCTCTAGCCAGAGACACCAGACACACTGATGACATTTCCTTAAAGTTAACTTTTGTAGTCAGAACTCAGAACCATCCTGCTGTGAGTCTGTGCTCTCCACGAACTCTTCCATGAGTTTTCACGGCTCTTGCTATGTCATCTCCTCTTGCTACGCCATCTCACAGCATAAGCAGGAGCTGTGAAGCCAGTGCTAAGTTCTTCCTTCCTAAAGAATTCACATGCAGCCTATCAACAGATAATGCTTCACCTTCAAAACATTGCCTCAGGAAGTCTTGTGTGTGCTGCCACAGTCTCTGTGAGTTCATGTGTCACATGTGAGTCCCGTTGAGTCTGGAAGACACCGTCTTCTTGGAGTCCTCCACCACCGCTGGCTCTTACAATCTTCCTGCCTCTTTTGTTTGTCTAAAGTTTCGCTTTTTTTGTTTTGTTTTGTTTGTTTGTTTGTTTTTTAGGAGGAGATTAGGGGTAAAGAAAGCAGGAGGAGAGAAAGAGGGGTCAGAAAGAGAGAAGGGATGAGACAAAAAACTTGAAGGGGTGGCTGGATGGTGGAAGGATCTGAGAGGAGTTGGGGTTGGAGAACACATAATCAGAATATACTGTATGAATAAAACAAAATAAAAATTTAAAAACTATTTCTAAAATCTATATCTACCTTGAATTTGATCACTTCCCACTCCACCTCACCGTGGTTTAGGATTTGAAGGACTACAATAAAATCTTCTGAACTAAGTAGGCTCTTTGCCCCTCCGGGGCCCTTTCATATCCTTCTTACACAGCTACCAGAGAACTGATTCCTGTTGGGACACTCCGCACTGGTCTCCTTTGCCTCTCTTGAGATCCAAAGCCTCTGTCTCGTCTGGCTGTGACGCCACCTTCTCTACAGTGCTGCCCTCCCCTCGCCTAGGCACACTCCTGCTCACTGTCCCAGGCCATCAGCCTCACTCCCAGAGCTCTGCAGATTTCTCACACCAGGGGCTCTCCCAAGGAGGCATGCGACTCACTCCCTGACTTTGTAGAGGTTTCTACCTCAGGTCCATTTCCCAGAGAAATGCTTCATGCTTCACGCGCCCTTTAAAAGCCCTATGCAGCTTCCCATCCCTCTACAGCAGGTTATGTGCTTATAGAATGTGTCGCCATGTCACATATGCATTTGTTGTCTTTCTTCTTTGGTAGAAAGCAAGGGTTGTTTTTATTTTTTTTCCTGTTAATTTGCCTGTCCTGATAAATCCCACGTAGTAGGCATTTCCTAAGTATTTGGTGACAAATCACTGAAGTTCAGATAAAGTGAATTGCATCCTTACCCGGTAATCCATGCCAGAGCAAGGACCGGAAAGACTTCCTTCTTCCAGCACCCACCACTTTGCTTCCTGGCTATGTGTGGTGAGAATCGAGTCACTGTAAAACAGCGAAGAGCACCCCACTTCACCCACCAGCACGCCACCCAAATGGCTGGCATCTTGTTCCTGGGTTTTCTTTGCAAGAGAAAAATACTTGGAGTTCTGTCTAAACTGTTCTCTTTCGTTCTGTCATGCTGCCCGAGTTTTCTTTGGAGCACTTATTTTGACATGCATTTGTGTTTGTCTACTTTCCCCTCTACTGGATGCAAGCTCTGGCAGGGGCTGGCTTTGTCGTGTTCGCTTCTGTTACACAAACACTTGGCACACACTACTTCCTTCCTAAGTACTAAAAGCGTGAATCAATAGATGGGGGCATCTTACATTCAACCTTTCTTTCTCATGCAAACTAAAACTTCACCTCCCCCCCCCAAAGCACATATTAGGGTGAGAAGGAAAAATGGTATAGACCCTCTCCTCTCACGACCATTTATTTATCTAAGGGCATAAAAAAATAATCACGAGAATTCCTGTTTATAATAATTTACAGTGCTTTTTATATGTCAAGTGTGCTATAGTCATTATCTCGGATCCTCACAATAATCTTGGAAAATAATTACTATTATTATAATCATTCTACATGTGAAGGAACTAAATGAAGCCAGGAAAAAATAATAAAAGAAGTAACTATCTGGGAGTAATTGTCGCATGGTTTGGAAGGGGTAGACATAGGATTAATCTCAACATCAATGCCCTCTTTTAAAACTTTCAATAAATCATACTGCCTCCTTAAAACTGGGGGAGTGTTACTGGGAGCAAATATTGCTGTTCATGGCAGGGTAGGGGGCCATAAGTGAATGGTTTTACACTTTCTTGTGGCCTGGCAGAAGGTCAGCGAGGATCTATGAGAGATGGCATAAATCTTGCAGATAGCGACGTAGAGGAGGAAAAATTGCTTATAATTATTTTGAAAATTACATTTATTTCTACCCTCATTACCTCTGTGTGCTCTTGT
This sequence comes from Meriones unguiculatus, assembly GCF_030254825.1. Classification (NCBI taxonomy): domain Eukaryota; kingdom Metazoa; phylum Chordata; class Mammalia; order Rodentia; family Muridae; genus Meriones; species Meriones unguiculatus. Next base: position 58,706,611 of record NC_083355.1, on the reverse strand, counting down.
TGGATGGTCAGCACTTTTTTAAAGTAACAGAAATAGAATATCCTTAGCGTTTTAATCAACTTACATGGGGCAAATTTATCTGATGATTAGTGAAGAAATAATGGAATAGAAATAAATCTCAAAATCTAATGATGATTTAGTCAGTATCACCCAGAAGGATCTACTGGCACGGCTGGAGACCAAAAGCCTGACCCTGAGACTCTCCATAGGCACTGACCCGTGTCCCCCTAAGGGCTACAGTCACCACGGTGAGACCCAGCAGATGCTTCTAGGTGCACCTGAGTCTGTGCCAGGGGAGAATATCCTCGCAGCCCTGTTCTGTTCCTGTGATAAACACCAGGACCAACAAAACAAACAACACAAAACGGAGTGGGGAGGGTTTAATTCAGCTTTTATCAGGTCATACTCCAGCACTGAGGGAAGTCAACTAGAGCAGAAACCATGGAAGGAGGCTGCTCACTGGCTTGCTCATGGACTCATGCTTGGGTGGCCTTCCTGTACAGCCGTGGCCCACTTATGCACAGATACTGCCATCCACAGCGAGCTGGACCCTCCCACCTCAATCCCCAGCTAAGACAGACCCTCACAGACAAGGCTGTAGGCCAACTGATCAAAACAGCTCTCCAGTTGTGGTTCCCTCTCCCCAGGTGACTGGAGGTTGTATCAAGCTGACAATAAACACAAACCAGGACATAGAGTGAAAAGCAGCGCAGTGTCTTACATTATATTTTTAAAGAGTCATATGTAGTTCTGAGGTTTTTGAGTCCTTAAAGATTAGAGTCATAAAGTTATGTTTTGAAAGGAGTTGGCTCTTACTAAAACAAAGAAAGTTGATCAAACAGTCAAATTCTACTAATTTATTGTGACTATCTACCGCCATCAAAGCAGAAAAGGAAAAACAAAGACGTAAGGCTAGTGGGAACACTGCCACTCGAGTGAGAGCTGCATGAAGGCATTTCTTTAAACACATCTTCTATCCTGGATGTGTGTGTTATGGATTTGACTTCACAAGAAAGCGAAATTACTTAATTCATTATCAACCCACCCTGATTTAGATCTATGCATGTGAAAATCCCTGTTACTAATTTTAATTGCACTATTCCCTCTCTACAGGATACTATTAAATTGGTTTGGTGAAATAGTACTGAATCACATCAAAGTGGTGGTCTACATTTTATAATATATCTAAATAACGATCCCATTTTCCCAGCATGTTGCCATGCATTTTAAGTATTAATATTATGACTCTGGTTTAGAAGAACATAGCCTTTTTCTTTAAAATAAATTTTCTTGCTCTTTTAGCACTGTTAAAATTGGGCTGGATTTTAAGTGGCTAACGAGTAATAAAAGAGCAATATCTGCTACAGGGGACCACAAAAAACATGCAGGCAGGCACATAAAATATGTCCATGTAAGTCACTTGCAGATACATCATTCTGATACAGTAATGGTTTTTCCAAACTAAGTGGGCTCCCTTTTGTAGCTGTACTTTATTATCTGGATTCTTATTTTCAGTCTTACTCCTGGACCTTTAGAGAGAAGCATTTCTCTTTCTCTCTCTCTCTCTCTCTCTCTCTCTCATGCACATTTGTAAATTCAGAGGAGCGGAAAGGGTGTCATAATTCAGTTCTGTTCACTAATTCCTCTTCTGCAACTAATAAAAGCAAACAAAGAAACAAACAAACAAAAAAGCAAGAAGCAGTATACTTTTCTCATATTGAAATCCAGCCCTTAAAGCATGATTGCAGATTCAGATTCCTGCCATGTCTGTCTGTCTGCCTTTTTGACTTATTTGTTTGTTTGTTTTTGTTTCAGTTTTTTGTTTTTGTTTTTGTTTTTTGAGACAAGGTTTCTCTGTGCAGCCCTGGCTATCCTGGACTCACTCTGTAGACCAGAACTTGGAGATCCTCCTGCCTCTGCTTCCAGGCAGGGTGATTGAAGGTGTGAGCCACCACTGCCATGCATTTAGTGGGGAGGCTTTGTGACCAACTAGAAAGTGCTTAGGTAACAAACAGGAAGCCTGGATTTTAGACTCTGTTGCCACTGAACTCAGACTGGGTTAGGTAAGCATGTTCTCTCAGTGTATAGGATTTTTTTTTAAATCTCTATGTACAAGTTTTAATTTCAAGTGTCATAAAGCTCCATTATGTAATAGTTTAGACACTTCTTTATTAGCACCTAAAAAGAAGGAGTCTAGCCAGGAGGTGAGAGTGATGGCGCACTTGAAAAGTGTGTGTCTGAACACAGAGTGGAAGAAACAGAGGAGAGGGGAAAATTAAAAAGCTAACCAGGACATGGCTAGATACAGGGAGCAGGCAAGAGCAGGATGTCATCCAGTTAACAGATGACACTACTAACAGGAAGTGTGTTCATGAACACATTTACCCAGAGATCACCAGAGAAATGGAGGAAGAGGATGGAAACTGAGGGCTACAGCGCAGCAGAGAGTCAAGGAGAGCCAGTTCTTTTAGAAGTTGCTGTTTCACAGAGGGCTGTTTTGTTTGGTTGGGCAGACGTCCATTCAGCACCGGGTGTGCCAAGAATTTACTCCAGTGTTGGGACAAGCGCCTCCTATTCCTCCTTCATCATGTTCACAACCGGGGAGCCTATGTGTTTATCTAAAGACCTCATCAATGGAGAACATTTTCCAAATTATTATACATTCCAGGACCATGCAAACTATTTTAACCCATGCACAGGCAGTTATCAGGGTTGAATAGATAGTATAGTTCAAATTGGTAAGATAAGAAAGTGTAGCCTCTGAAAGATTAAGTTTCTCTGTAAGTCACTGAATCATGAGTGCAGAACTGTGGTTCAAACCTAAGCCCAGTCCTTGGTCTTCTGTCTACCAATGTCTCCCCTGGAGAGGGTGAGAACAGAGGATAGCAAAAGAAGGCCCAACGTAAGAAAGCTGCAGAGGATTAGTGTACGAAGGGGGAACAGCAGACTCAGGAAAAGGCACCACAAACCAGGGAAGGAATACCAAGAAGAAGGTGGGAACAACCCCAAACATCCAAACCAGCAGAGACAGCAAGCCGCTCTGAGTGCCGATCCTACAGACATCTGTCAGAAAGCCAGCAGCATCGACACAGAGATGGCCGGAGCCCCGCACTGCGAGGTGAGACCAACGGATGGCAATTGTCACAACAGAAGATACCGAAGAAGAGAAGCCAAAGTGGAAACGGAGGCGAGTCAGGACAGCAGTTCAGAAAGCAAAATCCAATTTACGTTTGGCACCGCCACTATTCTGTGGCGGACTTTCGTTTTTGACCTCCAAAGGTAATTGCATTGGATGAAAAGTTCACGTTGTACAATGTGGAACCTGCCGGAATTCTGGTGATGTATCAAAAAGAAAAAGTAAAATAAAATCACTTCTTCTCTGACTCTGCTACCAGATATTTAAGATTAGGATTCTGGTTTGAAACTCAAAAATCTAGTCAAAACAAAACAAGACAGAAAACTCCAAATGCTACGACTATGGGGATTGTAATTCATAAGCTGCTGTCTTGGTGGAAGAAAGCTGTAGCTACAAGCCTGCTGAAAGCCCTGTTGAATCACCGTGTTAGAAAGTGGTGTGTGTGGTGGAAGGGCAGCTCAGCAGTTAAGAGCTGGCCTCACAGCAGAGCCAGATTTGACCCCCGCTCCAGTGGGTCTAACCGTTCTGATCCCCCCTGGCACCTTCACACGTATAAACACACACACACAATTAGAAATAGTAATAAATATTTTATAAATTAAACAATGTGTGCATAATTCAAACCATGGTTTCCCTAAGATACAGAGTGAAGCAGGATCGAGAGACCTGACTTCTAACAGAAGTGCACAGGTTACGCGTACTAGGCAAGGGGGCTGGCCCAGGCCTGGGACTGATGAGCATCAAAGCATTGCCTCTATCTTCATCAACTTATTCGTTGGTTTAGAAATTTACAGTCACTTAATTTAGACATGTTTTAGGGGAAAGGCAGAAAACAAGGTAGCATTACAGTAATAAAAAGCAGCTAATCTCGTTTTATCTCTTTTATTCTTTCCTTTGAAACAGTCACTAAGGATTATTCAAGGGCTGATTTTCCATTCCCGTTTAACTGTAATAAAGAATGTGACATGCTCAGTTTTATAAATACCTTGCCAAAAACTATTCCCTGCCCCCTGCAAAAAGAGAAAAAAAAAAAAAAATGGATATACTAGTCACAATCCATGCCAGAAGAGTAGAAGGTGACAGAGGAAAGTGCTAATTTAATTATGCTAATACTGTGGAACCAGATGGCAGAACAGGCAAACAGGGGAGGAATTTTTAAGAAGAGCTTTTCTTTTTGTAATAAATATTTGTGCTCGATGGCTCTACAATCCACGCACTGATACAGCGTGGTTCTGCCTCTCAGTGTGTTTGTTATCTCCGAGAATGGTGTGAAGCTTCCTGAGCCACGAGTCCAACCCTACTTCTCCTCTGCCTGCCACCCCTCAAGGAAGACAGCAGCCCAACTTGCTGGCCTGGGGTTCTTGCAATGAGTCTTCATGGTGTAGCTTTCCAAATGATAACCCGTGTTAGGGAAATGTGGAGTTGGAAGTTACACAACTGAAGTACTTGCCATGTCCCTGAGCCACGCTGTTTATTTGTGAGTGACACAAAAATTCTATATAATTCTGACTTTTCAACACCAGCCTCCATTTTCCAAGTCGGTGTCTACTTCACCCCTCTTTCCTCCTCATGATGCCCTCTCCTCCACATACTTTTTCATGTAACTCTTCATAAATAAATAAATAAATAAATAAACAAACAAATAAATAAACAAAACGTCCACCTGCCTCAGGTAGAGGTAACCCTTTCCCTGTCTCTTCTCACAGAGCATCTCACCTGAGTCCTTGGCTGCTGGTGTTGAAATGTCTCCCTATCACCTCTTCCCTTAATGGGGTCAGTCTCTCACTTCCCTAGTTCTGGAAGTGTGTTGGCCACTTGTTCACACTGTAAATTCTCCTAAGACTTACCCTCATCCACTGAGAACCGGGTTTTCTGAAAATGTTTGGGAGGCTGTACAAGGGAGGAAAAAGTAGATGGATGATGACTACATGAGGTAGAGTACAAAAGGCTGGCTTCTTTCTCTGATTTGATGGAAATTTCAGGAGGCAACATGTGTTTCTGAGATGACCACAGGACCATGTAGGTTGGCCTGCCGGTGCCTTTTATAATTACAGCCCCATCTTATTCACTGGACAAAGATTATAGCTCCCAGGACTACCTTCCTACCACCCTCATGATCCTAACTGCTTGAATCTGCTGTCCTTTTAAGGCATTCTGAATCAATAATATTTCTTTAAAAATATTTTCAAGAAGGGGGAGTTAATATGAAACTGGAGAGGACAGGAGCTCCACAAGGACCAAATATATCTGGGCACAGGGGTCTTTTATGAGACTGTTTCTCCAACCAAGGACCATGTATGCATATAACCTAGAACCTCTGCTTGGATGTAGTCCATGGTAGCTCAGTATCCAAGTGGGTACTGTAATAAGGGGAACAGGGACTGTTTCTGACATGAACTCAATGGTGCACTCTTTGACCTCCCCTCTCAACCCCTAAGGGAGAAGCAGCCCTGCTAGGCCACATAGAAGGACTTTGCAGCCAGTCCTGAAGATACCTGATACACCAGGATCAGATAAAAAGGGAGGGGGTCCTCCCCAATCAGTGGACTTGGAAAGGGGCAGGAAGGAGATGAGGGAGGGTGGGGTTGGGAGGGAAAGAGGGAGCAGAATAAAGCAGGGATACAAAGTTAACAAACTGTATTATTATATTAAAATAATAATAATAATAATAATAATAATAAGAAGAAGAAGAAGAAGAAGAAGAAGAAGAAGAAAAAGAAAACAAGAAAAAAATATTTTCAATTGTTCCATCCTAAATTGTATAGAAAATTCTTTTGCACTCAGACATCTCCAAGAGAATATATCATTAAATTCTAGTTTTCCTCCATGAAGAATGCTGGATTATATGAAGGCACATAAGGAAAAGAGAGCTTACTTTAATGGATGAGCGTTCATAAGCATTTAGAGTAGCTACAAACTCTTTCATTCATGCAAACACAGTTCCTCCCTGTTCTTTTTTTTTTTTCTTTATCAATTACACTTTATTCACTTTGTATCCCCCCCTGTGGCTCCCTCCCTCCTCCTGTCCCAATCCCCCCCTTCCTCCACCCGCTGCATGCATGCCCCTCCCAAGTCCACTGATAGGGGAGGACTTCTTTTCCTTCCTTCTGATCCTAGTCAATTAGGTCTCATCAGGAGTGGCTGCAGTGTCTTCTTCTGTGGCCTGGTAATGCTGCTCCCCCCGCAGGGGGAGGTAATTAAAGAGCAGACCAATCAGATTATGTCAGAGACAGTCCTTGCTCTTATTACTATGGAATCCACTTGGATACTGAGCTGCCATGGGCTACATCTGTGCAGGGGTCTTAGGTTATCTCCATGCATAGTCCTTGGTTGGAGTATCAGTCTCAGGAAAGACCCCTGTGCTCAGATTTTTTGGTTCTGTTGCTCTCCTTGTGGAGTTCCTGTCCCCTCCAGATCTTACTGTTTACCACTTCTTTCCTAAGATTCCCTGCACTCTGCCCAAAGGTTGCCCATAAGTCTCAGCATCTACATTGATAGTCTGCAGGGCAGAGCTTTTCAGAGGTCCTCTGTGTCAGGCTCCTGACTTGTTCCCTCCCTGTTCTTAATTCCTTTCTCTGCATTTTGATGAAGTGACAAACGGAAGAGTGGTGTCTACAGCTCTCCCATAAGTCAAGACCCTTAAGTGCTGTTGACGCTATGTCAGCAACATTCAATTTCAGAAGTCTTCTGTCTGTATGTATTCATTTAATATATTCTCATTTGTACATTTATATAGTAAAATTGACACCATAAAAGATATAGAAAGTACAATGAGCTAGAAGCACTATCTTCCAGTATTCTTAATACCATAGAAATAGCCTGACCTTGATATGCCCAGCTTCCCTAAGGTCTTAAAATCATACAATGTGAATTGTGGCATTTAATTTATTTTATTATATATGCTTTAAAATGCAACCATTGATTTTTTAAAGCCTTTGGGCAATATACAATAGCAGATTTCATAAACCATGGGGTAAAAATGACAAAGCCATAATAACAAATGTCAAGCTGGCAATTACCCATCCCAAACAGTTCTTTGCATTGCTAAGTTAGATACTACAAATGTGTCTCTTTTGGCCAGAAAATAAGAAAGAATTTTTAAACTTATCAACTTTCCAAACAATCCTCTGTATTCAGACCTTTGATATTTATCTCTAAAGATGATCAATAAGAGGTGTTGACAATCCGTGGGCTGTGAATGCAAATATCTGTAGCAGCTGAAGTACTAAAAGTGTTTTATATGCAAGAGTCTGTTCACAGAGCTCTTGAGGAGTACCTGGGGTCTCCACCGGGGGGTTACAAACACATATCTGATGGCTTTAATTTAGTCCCCTTCCCTCTGCGAGCCTCAGTTTATCTTACCTGTGAAGTGAAGTGATTGGGCCAGACATATCTACGACAGGCAGAGATTACAGCTGTCACTTTGCCCATCTAAGAGGGAACCCGGACACCGGATCAGGGGTTGGGTTTGTATTGGGTAGGAAGGAGATGCTGTAGCAGGGCTAGATCTACTCGAGTCTCACTACAAACCATCCTAGTTCAGGTTCCTTTATAAAAAGGAAATCTGGACCTGGGAAAGAAAATGTCTCTCAGCTACTCAAAGCTGGTGATATGATGTTGGGGCCCACAAATTAATAATATCCTGTCACTACCATCTCTCATATCCATAAAGAAGGGAAAGAAACGCTTCCTTTACCCCTTGGGTCATTTCAGAAGATAAATGTCTTTAACACAATACTGAGTTTGAAAATGTTTTCCAAGGAAAGCACATTCAGTGACATCGCAGGAGACATTACAGGTTTGTAACAGTTTTCGATCATCAGATTTGGAAACACAAAACCTACTTTAAGGTATAGGCTAAGTAAGTAGGCGTGTGTTTATGTCTATGTTTTTAATTTACATATACCTATTATAAATGTGTATTTATACTACATACATTTGTGACATATATATTATCTTCTAAAACGTTGTCCTACATATAATTCAAATAAAATCATTGAGAGTATCGAACAGCATAATCTAAGGGCTCTTTGCCAGGAAGCCAATGCAGCCAGTCCTGATGAGACCTGATAGGCTAGGGAGAGATGGAAGGGGAGGAGGACCTCCCCATCAGTGGACTTGAGGAGGGGCATGGAAGAAGAGGGAGAGAAGGTGGGATTGGGAGGGGATGAGGGAGGAAGCTGTAGCTGGGATACAAAGTGAATAAATTGTAATAAATAAAAAATAAATAAATAACATATTTTAAATATTAAAAAAGATTTTCTACTTTAAAAATAGTGATTAAAATATTTAAAGTAAATCGAAATGAAGAGCAGACAGGAGCCACTGTTCGCAAACATGGGTGGCAGAGACACAGAGCTCAGGTTTGCGTTCTGGCTCCACAGTTGGCCCAGATGAGTGACCGGTGCTCTACAACACTGTTGTAAACAGAGACAATCAGTACCTCCATCCTAGGACTGCAGTGAGAATGAAGTAGGTGCCCACATGTTAACAGAGCGTTGAGGTTAGTGTTCAGAAATGATAATGAGTGAGGATAATCTTGGCATCAAACAGTAGATAACCTCTCTGCGCCTTCCTCAGTGGATCCTATCCACTATTGAGGCTTCAGCAAATGTCATCCCACCAAAGAATCCAAAAACTTTAGCAGCAGGGAAGGATTCTTTCTGTGCAGTCACTCAAGAACCAAAAAATATTCCAAAATGAGGGTGGTAGTGATAGCTAGAACTTATATTCTATCTCCTCCGTGTCCGTCATCCTCTTAGCCCCAGCCATAACAACTCAGGGGAACGTAGTCAGGATCAGAAAAATTCATGGGCACAAATGTGGGAATAAGAATAAAAAGCAAGCTACACAACCATAACTGGGTCTTGTGGGGAGGGGCTGGGAGGAGGGGCAACTGTGTTTGGGATGTAATACATAAGACAATAACAACAACAACAATAATAAAAAGAATGAAAAGCAGAGTTTAAGCCTACAGTAGACAGCACAGTTGGAGGCCTTAAAGGGCCCTAGATCTAGGAGAGAGCCAAGAAAGAAGGTTAGAAAGTAGCAACACAAGAGAAAAAGCCAGAAGCTCCTCAGAGGAAATCCATCATTCCTCACATATTCTCATTTCCCTGCAAGGCACTAATTCTCCTATCAAATCTAAGTAGTCTAGTGACATCTAGGCAAGTGCTAGGCATGCAGACTCCTAATAGACTCACAGCACACGCATCAAAGGAAACATTCAGATTCACTTTCTTTAAAAATAGGTTTTATTTGAATGATAATTTTCATATCAATTACCTTTTATGTAAGTTTTTAATAAATTGCTCTCAATATTCTCACTAAGAAAATAACAATCTTTATTTTGTATGTAAAATCTTTCTTTTATCAATTAAGCTACCTTTTTAGTAAGTTAATTAAACCCAGTTTGAGGATATATATATATATATATATATATATATATAATAAAATGTAATAAATGACTGTGGAAAAGTCAAAGCAGGTTAATACCTATTATCATATATGATTAATATTATAATAACTTCTTATTGTTATCATATATGTTCAAGGTCACAACTCTAATATTTTACTGTGACCAAGAAAAGTCACTTAAATTGTGTGTCTACCTAATTCCAATGGCTCAAGGTGAAAATATGACAACCAATCAACTTTTTCACGCTTTCATGTACCTACATGCTGTACATTGAACTTGAAGGAACTATACAACACTGGAAATTCTGGCGAAAGCCAGAATTCCGCTTACTACACTACCACACTAGACTTACGAGACACAGCTCGCCTTTAAAACTTAGCTATGAGGAAATCAACACAAAACTAGACAAAAGGTTCCTTCTGGGATCTGAATCCCTCCACTACATCTAGGATGACGGAAGCTGAGGCCAGAATACAGCAGCCTGAGTCCTGCTTGCTTGCTGCTTTCTAAAAGGAAGACTGCCTCCCGACAGCTTGTTAAAAACTGTCCTCTCTCCTTTTATCTTTGGAATACATCAGGCTTAAAACAAAGCCGAGGACTGAGTCATTTTTAAAGCTAACACTTTCCTTCTGTCAGGCTCCTAGCAGGTAGTTTATTTTAAACTCTAGATGAGCTGTGCTTTCTGCTTCATTACCTTTCACCAAATACTGCACATCTCTCCAACTTCTACACTGCTCTCAAGGCAAGCACCAACTCCTCCTGACTGTCACTAAGCCCAAGAGCCAAGAATTCCTATAATAAGATAGATACCACCTCTATTTCCTCACATTGCTTTAGGATAAAATGATGTCTGAATTTCAGACTCCATTATGTTAGAATAGAAATAAAACTACCTAAGTTCTAGCACGGAAAGAGTGTACCGGAGGAAATTACTTTGACATCTAAAAACTGTTATGTCAAACTTTGTATTACGATGATCTGAAATGTTAACTTGCCGGCTACTTAACAAGTTTTGATTCTGAATACCTAGAAGAACCAAAGTGCCACCTCTTGATTTAATAGGAACTGAGGAAAGTGTTGTATCGGGGCAGTGAACAGTGTGCTTACAAAACAAGCATTTTATTGACAAAATAGCTTCTCAACATAGTTATTAATGCTAACATATACAGATTGAGTGTTAGGGGAGCCGGAGTGATACGGTGGGAGGAGGGGGAGACCTTAGCAGGAGCAACTAAAATTCACCTATGTTCTAGTAGAGTCTAACACAAGCTTTACTTCAATTCCCAACATCAATACAGCAGTGAGAACGGCCTATCGGTATACCAGAAAGCCACAGCAAGGGAGGAGGAGATACACTTCCAAAACGACAAACTTAAAAAGCTAGAGATTTTTTTTTTAACTTACTTGATGTCCTGTTTTCTTAGTGGAATGAGCATACATCTTGTTAGGGCAAGAATGAGTAAACACTTCAGGAAGTCTAGTGGGCATAAAAGCACAGCCTTGTCATTACAAGTAATCATGAGCCAATTTCATGTAACAGGAAACATAGATACTGTAGGTTTTAAATAGAAAAAAATGATCAAGATGGGAAATAGGTTTGATTTTGTATTAAAAATGATTGCTTACATAGACTAGAGGAAGGAATGGGAGGGAGGTTAAAAAATGTATATGAGTACCATTTGGTAACAGATAGAAAGCAAGAAAAGCCAAGTCACTACTGTCATTGTGAGAAACAATGCAGATGAACTGTCAACGTGAAGCGTAGATGTTACACAGAATGCTCTAACTGTAGTTCTCTAGGCAGAAGCCAAAGACAACTACCACTGGAGGAAAGTTTAATTTAGATCCTGAAGCCTAATATGCAAATTTGTGTTAGCATTTTCAGAACTTCAATGCAGGACTCAGACATTCAATGATATCTCTGAATTCAACTTGATCTAAAAAACTCAAGTGAGCTCTTCATGCAAAGGGGTTCTTTCCAAGCATTTAAATTATCTAAGTGACACAACCGAAATAGCTCAGTTGGGAGAGCAGTAGACTGAAATTATCTAAGTGTATGTCCCCAAATCACAACAATGTGTTCAAAGATCTAAGTTTAAACTCTCAAAGTAGTAACAAATGATCTGAGAGTCTTACCACATGAAAAGGAAATAAGGAAACTCTTGGGTGAAAACAGAGGCTTGGAAAAAAAAAAAGCTGTGAAATACAGAACCATTCTTTGGGGGAAAAAATAAATGGGAGATGACCATATTGGGAAAAGGGTTCCTGGAGTCAACACACAGGCTGCCTGCAGTGGGCTCCTGCTTAGCCGAAATGTCTTTTCCCTTATTATCTATGCTCAGCTCATACTACCCACACAGTCTCTCTCTGTCTCCTTTGCGTCCATATTCTACTGAACAAGGTTGTTAAATCCATTATATGGGCTCATGGCTATTTAAGACACTACTATTTCTCATTATTTGTTTTTATAGTTTAACATTGAACATAAAGCAGTGGTCAGACTGGTTTTTATCTTGTCATTTGCACCACTTATCAAAATCAATATGCATCTGTGGAGAATACTGGTAAGCTTTCATGCAATGACTTACTATCACCTTCCCTATTGATTCTTACTTGTAAAAATAAAATCTCAAAAAATACTTTGCTAATATGAATTATATTTATAAATCCTTCTCCATCCAAAAGTTTTCTTGAGTATTGCCTGTTATCCATGAGTCAAGGGTTACTGAACATGACTATGTCTTATTTGGGGTTACTATCGCTATGATGAAACACCATAACCAAATAAAACTTGGGGAGAACAGGTTTACTTTGCTTACAGTTCTATATAACAATTCCTTAAAAGAAGTGAGGACAGGAACCTGGAGGAAGAAGTCGATGCAGAGGCCATGGAGGGGTGCTGCTTAGTGGCTTGCTCACCATGTCTTGCTAAGCCTACTCACCAGCTCAGGGATGGCCCCAACCATAATGAGTTGAGACCTTACCCAGCAATCACTAATTAACACCATGCCCTACAGGCTTCCCTGCAACCTGATCTTGTGGAGGCATTTTCTCAATTGAAACTCTCTCCTTTCTGGCGACTCTAGCTAGTGTCAATTTGACATAAAACTAGCTAGTACAGACTGTAATTAACGATAATTGGTTGCTCCATCTCTTTAAGAAATAACTGTCAGAAGCTGTGTATACTCCTGAAATACAAGTCTTTCAGAGGCTGAGACAGGAAGATTGTGAATTTGAGGTAGGCCTGGGCTACACAGCACATTCCAGACCAGCCTGCACTACAAAGTGACAACCTTTCTCAAAAAGGTGGGGGGGAGAGAAGGAGGAGGAGGAGAGGAAGGAGGAAGAGAAGAAAAACGAAAGAGGAAGAGAGTTAAAGATCTGGAGAAGGACATGTAAAGGACACAGAGATGTGCTGTTCCATGTTACTTTATCTTAAAACACAGAGTGGGTAAGAACTGAATTTCTGTTTCACGTTTTTGGTGGAAAGTTTCATTTTGGAATCATTTCATGAATTAAAAAACCAGAGCTGGGCATTGTGGCACACTCCTGTAATCCCAGCACCAGGGAAACTGAGAACAGGGGTTGCCATCATTTCAAGGCCAGTTCGGCTATATTGAATGACCTTGTCTCAAAACAAACAAACAACAGTAAAACATGAGCAAAGGGCAGACAGGGCAGCTCAGTGGTGGATGACAATAAGTAAGAACAGCTGTGACAGACATGAAAAGAATACAAAGAGCAAAAAACAATTTTAAATGATAAATATTATCATTTAATGATAAATGTGATCAAGGACATTTTTTATTATAGACTTCTGTAGAGAAAGAAATATAAAATGAGGATGAATATGTTCAGGTAATTACTGGTGTCTTGAGGAGACTGGCTTAGAAACCATGAGCCTGAAGTGCCAGGCTGACACAAAGAAAGTCAGCTTTGCATGCTGATACCAAAGTCTGATGAGGTATGAAGGCAGTCTTCACCTAAACAGAAAAGAGCTGAGTATGTTTAAGGCATTGTAGGGATTCTCTTCCATTCAAGTAAGATTTGGGAAGGAGAATTATGAGAGATAGAAAGGAACTGCATGAGGATGAACCATGAAGATCACAGACATGAGATGAGGGCAGCCTGCCCTTCCCCATTAGACTAGCTCTGATACTCCTCGGACTCAAAGCATCAAACAATGACATGCAGAGTTTCACATCAATGCAGACAGCAATCCTACTCAACCATAAAAGACATTTCCCATATCAGCCTTCTCCAGTCCCACCCACATTAGCTTTACCTACTTGGAAAACACAGAAAAGCCCAGATAAAGACTAGTTCTTCTCTTGGGCACCAGGTTATTCTTCCTTACAAAGGCTTAGTATCCTACTGAGTGCCTTAGTGGTTTTTTTAATATTTAGCAAGAATAGAATATTAAGTTTAGCTCAGTTTTCCTTGCTTTGTAATTTCCTAGAAGTCCAGACTGAAATATGTCAAAATTTTGCAAAATTTAGGAAACTATATAAAATATGGCTAAAATACCTAAGATGTGGTCTTTACTGCAAAAATGAAATCAAGCCAAGTATAATCCAAAATGGCTCCTTTATGGTTTCTATACTAAAAGTCAGCCCTGAAAAGAGATGGTGACATTTTGAGAGCTAATGGAAAAGAATGTTAAAAGTTGAAACGGGACTTTTATTCTTGTGAGTAAATAAATGACAATAACTTACTTAATTGTCATTAGATGCCACCTGTCTGAGTGACCAGTTAATGGAAAACTGTGAAAAAGATCCATATTCAGTGGCAATGAGCAGTAGACAGTTTGGGGCGCTTACACGCTCTTCACACCATTTAATATCCTAAAATTATTTCCATGATTTACTTTATTCCTCATTTGAACAAAAGGAAATTCCATCAGCATACTTGTCGGTAGACATAGCTTTTATGGAACTTAGGAATGAGACCAAGTCCTTGGACTTGTTGAATAGCAACATTTCACTAGAAGTCCAGATTGTAGGTTCCCTGGGTGGCCTTGAAAGCCAAGTATTATATGGTGATATAATGTTGCATGAGAGAGAGAGAGAGAACATTAAAATTGCCAAAGCAGGACAACCTATGGTAGCACAGATCCGGGTATAGAGGACACGGTGGATAATGTGAGAAATACACTGAAAACACAAGTCAGTGATGAGAGTGGTGCCCCAAGGGAAGAGCTGAGGGTTGGCAGAGGCAGATGAAGATACATCCGCTGATGGGCAAGCAAAAAGCTGGCAACATAGAACAGTCAATTTCCGGGGACTAGGAAGAAGTCCATCAACATTCAGGAATATAGGGACAAACAGAAGTAAAGATGGGAGCAGAAAGATCATTCTGGGGTGCTGTCCAGGTGACAGAACTTATGAAATGATCTACAACTGAATCAAATCTCAGTATTTGAAACTCAGCTGAAGATAGATCACCTAAGAACCCGTCTGCCTCCAATCCTTTCAGCCATCTTATCTTTGGGGGATTTTTGTTGTAGTTGTTATTGTAAAATGAGAAACACACCTAAATGGTCCACAGGGGCCACCGAACTCCACATTTCCATGATTTTGTTTGGTATTATATTTATTTATTCAAAGTATGTTCTAAAGAAGGTATGACTTTAAAACAATATTGAGATTAAAACTACACTAGAAAACAAGGAGGAAGAAAATTCTGTGTACCTATCACAGAGCAGGACAATCCCTGTCAATGAAGATATCCTGTAATCGAGAAACAGACACAGTGGACATGAGGCACTTTCATCACAAAAAATAACAACTAGGAGAAATAAAAATCTGTTAATTGGTCTAATTTCTCAGTGATCTATATATATATATATATATATGTACCTCAAGATCCCATGTTATGCATGTTAAAAAACATACAATGCTATATGTCAACTGTTAAGTAAATAAAAATGAATAAAATGAAAAATATAGCCTTGGGGGCAGATGGGATAAATATCTTTCACATTGATCACTGTCAATACTTTCTTAGCAACTCCTGAATTACATTTTAAAACTTTCACTGAGCCTGGTGGCACAGGAGTTTTATAATCCTAACTGCTAGGGAGGCTCAGGTAGAAACGTTGAACATTTAAAGACTGCCAGGACTCCAGAGTGAGTTCAAAGTTAGCCAGGACAACTCAATCAAAGTCTGTCTCAAATGAAAAATCCACGCAAAGAAGGCTAAACGGCAGGTTGCGGCACTGCATTCACATAGCCTGTGAAAGACCCTGGGTTCAATCCCTGAGAAGGTAAGAATGGAAGGGTGGGAAGAGACAAGAAAACCTAACCCAAGTTAGTATGTAATGAGCTAATCTATAAACCTAATTGTACATCTCAACTATATACAGTACTTGATAAAAAAAAAAAAAAAAGCCATATGTACCTAAGACATACAGTTGGGCTGAGGGAGAGAAAATTGGAGCATATTTGGCTCCAGATTGTTGTCATTTTTTTTCTCTTAAATTACAATAGCCAATGTGATGTAAAAGTAAGGATAAATGTGATGTAAGGGGTCTCTACAGATTATATCCTAATTTATCACAAAATGAAGACTAAACTGAAATTGATAATACTTGGGGGTAGGTTTCAAGTACTAATTAGTAGAATTACTAGTAATTTGCCATTTCCTAGATTTAAATTGGGTCCTGTTACTATTTATAATTTATGAAAACAAAATCAATCAAAAATAATTACAATCCAATCCAAATGAGTGGAATTATTTATTTATACTTTCACCCCAGACGACATAGAAACTTTTTTCTATAATTAGACACATTTCTTGTTAAACCAGTTTTCATGGTTAGAATGTCTTTGGCATTGTTAAGTTTCACTCTATTAAAGTAAATGGTACCTTGCTGGTATGATATTTAAAAGTGCCTTTCTGTCCTGTAAGTGCAACTATGACAGCCAGGCTTACCCAAATCTAAATACTAATTCAAATGTAAAACTTACCTAGAATATAGAAAATAGGTCTTGTACTAATGCTGTGGCTTTTGTTTAAAAGATATAAAAATGAATGTTTATGAATAATTTCAAATTTAAAAATCTGTTCCTCTCCATAATGTAGATTTACTTAAATAAATATTTTCTTGTATATAATTTTATCTCAAAACCCAATTCTTTTTCAGGGCATAATCCATCCTTCCTTCCTTCCTTCCTTCCTTCCTTCCTTCCTTCCTTCCTTCCTTCCTTCCTTCCTTCCTTCTTTCCTTCTTTCTCTCCTTCTCCCTCTTCCTCTTTCTCCTCCTTCTTCCTTCTTCCTTCTTCCTCTTCCAAATTTTTTTAGAAAGATCTATTTTATTTTTGTGCCTGTGTAGGCAGTGCAAGAGCTTATGTGGGCCAGAAGAGGGCGTCAGATCCCCTGTGTCTGGAGTTACCAGCTATAGTAAGCTATCCAACAAGGGAGCTGTGAACCGAATTCAGGTCCTCTGCAAGAGTCATGGATGTAAACCCTCTCCTTGGGTGTTGATCACTGCTGAACTGGGCTTCTCAGGCAAGGCAGCATCTTCAGGAATTAGCACGAGAAGCAGAAACAGGGTGCCAGAGGGATACGTGACTGCTTATGGAATAAAATAGCCAAAGCCGAACACACACACACACACACACACACACACACACACACACACACGAATAGAATAGAATAGAAAATAGACTAAGAACCCTCTTGAAAGCTGAGCCTTGGAGGATGGTATGCCTTAAATAGCAACCTGGAGTCTTTTCAGGCCCAATACTCCATGATCACAGTAACTTCAGCCGGGAACATGTGGCTCCTACTGCGACTATTGTGATTAACTTGGAAATGTGGCTATTGAGCACTAACTAACTTCCTTGTGTATCATCTCACAAGAAGAGCAGCAAATGTGACAAGAGGAATGGCCTCATGCATGGTGCACATTCCTGAAGTCTCACGAGGATCTGAGGCAACACCGGACAGGCATGCCTGGCAGGAAGATGTGGGCAGCAGCTCACTCCGGCATTCTGCTCACATACTACCTGAATTACTTTCAAAGTGAAGGCGAGCATTAAGCAATTTCAAAACAGAGTCATTTTCAAAGTTCCATGCTAACCATGGCTTGCTACTGTTGGAAAGGAACATATCTATTACTGAGCAGGGTCAGAAGCAAACCTTCTATTCACACAGGCTCTGGCCTGTGCCCAGTTCCAAATTCTTCTGGCCAACACAGCCTTAATACTTTTCCAGAAATAATTTTAAAAATAAAAAGACCAGGTCAGTCTGTAGCTGGTTTCCTGTACAAATTCCTCTGAAGTTGCCAGAAAGATTATATCATCTCCTATAAGTCCACGAATACACATTTCCATAGGCTTTCGCAATGTTCTAAACCCAAGATTAAAAATTTTCCTTATATATTTCACATTTAGGAGTTGTAGTAGAATTTGAAGACATTTCATATTTAGAGGATCCTCTAGAATTTGGTTAATGAAAACATCACTGATTAGGTAGACTGTTCATTAACTGACCACCCCCTTTGCTTCCTTGGTGACTTCTATTACTATTTTATGTAATGTTATAGTTTTTACAACTAGTTGTCCCAAAGAAGGACTCTCCTAATGCATTAACCCATTCTTCCTTATGTAATTAACTTAAGAAGCGGCTGCTCTAAACTATGCACTGCAGCTGGCTTTCAGGAGAAAGAGATGAAAAACTCGAAGAAGGTGACAAAAAGAAATACAAATGTTCACACCAAAGAAAAAAACCCAAGGTGTGGGAATGAGAATAGGAATTTAAAAGAACTCCCTGGGAATGTGGGTAGAGGCTACAAAAATATACTATTCTGCTCCATAGTCTGAGAAAGAGGCAGCAAAGGTAGGGGTGCTGTCACTACACATGAAGGAGTCATTAAGACCAAAAAAAAAAAAAAAAAAAGCATGTGTCAAGGACAGAGAGGTCAAGGGATAGACTGGATAGGTGAGTATATTTTAGATATAAAGTACTATGAATTTCCATTCATTTAGAAAGAGAAGGAATAAGACCAGAACTGAATGTTTTTATAGAAAACAATGACATACATATGTTTTCTTTTAGAAAGAAACCTATGGAAGTAGCTAGAAGACAGGACATACAATAGGATTCCAGTTATGTCAGAGAGCCTTTGATATGAGTGTATAGTTAATAGGTTCAAGAAAAGTAAAGGGCATGCGGGCAGACAGAGGCAAATCTCATCAATGGGGATGGGAGGTAGAACTCACAGTTGGCTTTGCAGTGCCTAGTTGGTGTGGTTTATTTCACCTAGTTAGCAGACGCAGGAAAAGAATTAGGTTTCAGAAGATAACAGGTATCAAACATTTCATATTTAAAGAGCCTCTGGCAAATCAAAGCAAAATGCACAGCAGACAGTTGAAGATGTGGGCAGAGAACTCTGAAAAAAATCTTAGGTAGGAGAACAGAGCTGGTAGAAGATATTAGGTAGGTAAAATCACAAGCAGATAAGCTCAGTCATGAGTATGCAAAAACCAACCTAGGAAATGCCTATACTGCCCACTAAGGAGCAGAACAAAGATTCAAGTTGAAGGAGAGGTGCAGTCTACAGAGAAATGTATTTGGAAAGAGAAAGGCAGAGAGATAGGGCAGGGTGGACAACGAAGTCAGGACCAACAAATGACTATTGAAAATGTAGTTAGGAGTTTGATGCTGTTGAATGATCAGTTACACTGAATTTCTTCTCATAGAGAAACACCATCCACTTCCTGAAACCTAGCTTGTGCAAAACACAAACCTCGTGCTTAAGAATCCTGTACTAGTATCTATATTATGACTCCTATGGTTACCAGCTACGCTTAAGTAAAAAGTCATCCAATGTTTCAGTTTCCTCATCTCAAAATAAGGGGGCGGAGAGAAGAATCACCACCTTGTGGGATAATTCTATTTATCGTGCGAGATGAGATTCCACGCACAAGACTACCTCCACCCCCGCATGGCCTAGCTCAGCATCATCCCGCAATACACGGACACCATCCATCTCCAACCACTCATGTAGACATGCATAATACAGGTCACTTCGTCTTCAGAAACAGCCCCTCCTCATCCAAGTCTTAATTCCTTTGCCTGATTTACAAAACTGAGCCCAAAGCTGCATCTGAATAACTGTGGACTAACAGGAACTAAAATTGGGTTTTTAAAATAGTTTCTCAGCATCTGCTTCAATACCCTGATGGGTAGAGTCTTTAAGCTTTGGGCAGAGTGCAGGAAATCTTATTGAAAAAGGGGAAGATAGAAAGACCTGGAGGTGACAGGAGCTCTACAAGGAGAGCAACAGAACTATAAAACCTGGGCCCAGGGTTCTTTTAGATACTGGTACTCCAAACAAGGACCATGCATGGAGAAGATCTAGACCCCCCTGCTCAGATATAACCCATGGCTGCTCAGTTTCCAAGTGGGTTCCCCAATAAGGGGAGCAGGGGCTGTCTCTGACATGAACTCAGTGGCTGGCTCTTTGATTACCTCCCCCTGAGGGGTGCAGCCTTGCTAGGCTACAGAGGAAGACAATGCAGCCAGTCCTGAGTCCTGATGAGACCTGATAGGCTAGGGTCAGATAGAAGAGGAGGAGGACCTCCCCTATCAGGGGACTAGGGGAAGGGCATGGGAGGAGCAAAAGGAGGGTAGGAGGGATTGGGAGGGGGTAAAGGATACAAAGTGAATAAATTATAAAAAATAAAAAATAAATAAATAAATAATATTTAAAAGTTTTCCTATTCCTCACAAGAAACAAGCAAGTTACTCATAGACACCACATGACATGGCTTGTCACAGGCTTAAACAAAATAGATACTAAGCTGACGGGTGTACTACTTACCACCAAAATATAGAAACATATGAGTAGTCCTAAATCAAGATTTTCCAGCACAGAATAAGGCAGAGAAAATTAGTTAGGCAAACTGTAATGGGCTTCAGTCCCTAGGTCTGAAAGGAACTGGGCTTAACCCCAACTAAAATCAAAAGGAGAGCACATGAAAGCTTTTGTATTTAAGTTACAGACAGAAGCAACATTTTGTATTGGCATTGGCTATCTTCACAACTGAGCTGTTTATGGGATTGATAAAAACACCATGACAATATTAAATTGAAACAGAGACATTGTTTTATGATTTAATAAATTTCACTTCAAAAATATTTTCATATTTTTCCTAGGCTCATACTTTTGCTATATAAAACACCTAATTTAAAATTATGCTACGCTCACTTCCAGCAGAAGAATGACATAAAAAATATGTAACTATGTAAAAGATATGTAACTATATGTAAAAGTAAAGGCAGGGTTCAAGTACACAGACCTTTTTGACCTTTCCTCAAAAGGTGCTATTTTGGGGGTGAGGATAGAAGCCTTGCTAGTCACCTGGCCACTAAGGACAAGTCATAGAATGCATTGACTTGTTTATTCCTACACTGGATGCATGCATCAACAGGAGACTCAGTCTATTCAATGTCCTTCAGGCCACATCTGACTTCCATATATGGAGGGACAACCACCACCCAGTCAGCAACACACAAGTCTGCAAATGTGTAACATTAATTTTGCTTTAACCAACACGACCCTCAGCTCATTCACAGCCATATCAAAAGGACACTGAGAAAAATGAAGTTCTGTATGAGAAAGGGAGAGGGGAAATGGCTAGGAAAAGAGTCACACTGAGCAGCATTGATAAGCAAGATTGATGGCTTCAGGTTTCTCTTTGTGTTTACTGACAAAAGGCAGTGTGCAGTAGCAGGCTTGGTTTGTTCCAGTGAGAAATGAGCACTGTTAGACCGTCTACCTCCAAAAGATGCTTACTCTCTAGAATGTCACCCATCCTTCCCCAATGTTGTCTATGTTAAATAGACTATATTCTACCCTCGGTGATACAATTAACAGTTGTATCTATTTTGGAGCACATGTTTCAAGTAAAACAAGATCTTTAGGAATAACGTAGACAGTGGGGGAGGTATTCTCCAGCATTTATGCAACCAGGCACGCATATGAATTTTTGGAGAGGCAAAAGCATCTACATTTAAGTAGTTAGCCATATTATACAGTCATATCATTCAAATACTAAAGGCTGAAAAATGAGCAGACACAGAACTAAACAGGCATTTCGTTTTTAAAGAAGAGGCCCATTCATAACCGCCATCAAGCCCGAATAATTACCAATTCTGAATGTAAAGATCATTCAAATAAGTGCAACTGGCAGATCATCCACACAGGGTACAAGTCAAAGGAAACAGACAGTCCACTTTAGAAAGTGTCTTGTGAATTGATTTAACAAGTTTAATGCGAGCATCAGTGTGGGGCTATTACTGATCGTAAGCTTTACTGATGTTATTTGTTCACTTGGAAAAATACCGCTCTTTGGAATGAGCACATTAAGGCT
The DNA here is from genome assembly GCF_030254825.1 of Meriones unguiculatus. Classification (NCBI taxonomy): domain Eukaryota; kingdom Metazoa; phylum Chordata; class Mammalia; order Rodentia; family Muridae; genus Meriones; species Meriones unguiculatus. The sequence continues at coordinate 58,684,677 of NC_083355.1, read as the reverse complement.
AAAATTGCAGAGAAAACCCTATTACAACTTTATTGCTGGCAAATTGGAACCAAACCTTGTCTGTATATCAATTACTTAGAGTTACCACAGAGATAAATCCTTTTTTTTCTTTTCTCTCTCTCTTTCTCTCTTTTTTTTTCTTGCATAGGCTCAATGTTGAAGACAGTGATGAGAAAGTCCTTATTACACCCTACCAGCATCACTAGGTTTTCTTAGCAATTTCAAGAAATTGTCAATTAAGTTCTTTTTATTAGGTTCCAAAAGCTGTTAAGTCAAACACAAATCTATCATAAGGCTTGAAACAGCATGTTATTTAGGCCCATTTCAATGCTGCAGTCTTTCATTATCTACCTACCCAGTGCAACTGCGAAACTCAAGCCAAGTAGAGGAGTTTCTGTTGATTATCCTGGGTTCACAGCAATTGGAGGTAAGCTGCCACTCATTTGTAGCAAAAGCTTGACCAAACTCCCATTTTTATAAAGATGGAGGGCAGGAAAATAATAACTATGTCTATATTTATAATATATATAAATTAATAGATTTATATCATATAAATAATATGTTTATATTATAAATAAAGTGATAAACATTATGTAATTAATACACACACAAACATACACATGCAGACACACACAATACACACAAAGATGGATTTACACCAAAACTCTAATTAGAGTAAGAATGAATTTGGTGCAGTTCCTCAGAGTAGCAGGCCCCAAAAGCAGGAACTCAGGACTTTTACACAGGGTACAAATGTGTCTATTATTTGCAGATTTCACTCCTGACCCAGGAATCATTATGAGACGGTATCATCATCCAGATGGCAACTGACACCTAAACTGTCCCAGTGGGCAGTGGAGACCACGGCAGCAAACCAGCGGTTGTCCTTGCTCCCTGACCTAAGAAAAGGTAACTGCTCAGAAAAGACAATCCTGCGGGGGGGCCCCAGGAAGAAGGAAGGAGGTATCACCCCTGGAAGAGGAAAACAATGGAGGGGCATGGAGGTCAGCCCCTGAGGCAGCTGCTCCTTTGACCTTCTAGACAGACAAATGGGGCTTAATAGGAAAGGGACACAGAACAGCACATAATTCTAATGAATAAATATGCCCCAATGCTATTCAGGAGTCTTGCACGGGAGGAATTCAAGACATTCACATTTCAGATGAGACTGTTTAAAAAAAAAAGAATTAAAATGGATTAAGAGTGATGAGTACTGGCCGAGGAAAGAATGCTATGGTTCATAACTTCCACTCTTTGAAGAAAATTTTCACTGTTGGCTTTGCTTCACAGACAAAGAAAAAAAAAAGAAAACAAAACATGGAGAATCAGTGTTTACTTACTTTTAAATCCTCTGACTTACTGTCTCAATGAACACAAGTGCTGTTCCAATCTATGAAATTTTTTATGCTCTCAAGGTAAAGATTAAATTTTATTTAACTTATTTTCTGATACATGTCCAGGAGCAATCCGAGCCTGACTGCTTGGATGACAAGCTAGGATGCTCAGACAGAAGTAATGCAGTGCCCTCAATTCCAAACATAACCCACACTCAAACTAGGAGACAAAGAAAAACATGAAGGAAGTTTGTTACCATCCCAGAAAGGGAGCCCATTTGCAGACTTCTACAAGGCAGGTACTGTGCTCTCAGGCTGCCATGGCTGTGGTTTTATAAGTTGTTTTTTTTTTTTAATCTGACTTTGTATTTATGTTTCCATGACATTCTGCTATAGCCTGACTACTTGGTCACAGGCTAACGACATTTGAAGAGGAAGAAGGTCAAAGCTATCATTATGGTGGTGACAACCAATCACAGTGGGAAAAAATAAGCTTTATTTATTACTCTTAATACAAGAAACCTTTACTGTGGAATATAATTGCACTGTCACTACACACCAGAGATTTTTAATCCCCAATCATTTCAACATATTTTACAGTTCATTACCTCTCCAGCTAGATATAGCAGGAAGGACTCTCCTGAGCCTACACAAAAAAAAGCATTTAAAAAAAATCTACTATTTTTACACTCATATTTTCAACATACACACACACACACACATGCACACACACACACACACAGACACACACACACGCAAACATAGTGAATAGGAATTGTAGAAGCTGCTAAATTTTTTATATATATTTTAAATAAATACTGAAACATACCATACACGTCAAAATCAACATTAACCCCTCCCCTGCCCCCGTGCATACACCACTAAGGACTTGAACACCTAACGTTACAAATCATCTACAGAAAGGGAGGCTCACAAATAGGTTAGGATTTTAAAGTGGCTGTGTGACAACCAGTGTGGCAGGGTCCAGACTAAGCAAGACCGAGCACACGCCTTCCTAGCAACAGGCACAGGCCCACAGGCCACACGGAGCTCCGCTGCCTCTCAGAGATCACCTGTAGTGGTTCTCACAAGTCCCGATAAGTGTCATCATGAGAAGGAAAGCGTCTGTATCACTGCAAATTCTGTTCAGCAAAAACCTATCACTCACAGTCGTCTTTCACACACTGTAGCTCATGTATCTTGCCCTGCGTGGATTGAATTTAGACTTCATCACAATTTTGCTGTGACAGAAGTTGTCTAGTTAGCTAAACTGTAGCATGAAAATGGAACTCACTCTTTCAACAGTTCTTGATTCTGCAAGTAATGCTGTTCTGGACTTGAGGGTGATCATCGCTGTGAGTCCATGATGGACTTGAGAATAGAAATGGGGGGGGGCATATCTTCAATACAGGTCTCACCTGCTCACCGGCGCTTTCCTACAAGCCTAAGAAGATGGCCTCTACCATGAAGTAGGCTTTAGTCAAAAATACTTACGGAAGATAGATGGCACCTGAAGGACGACACCTGCAGCTGTCCTCTGACCGCCACATGCATGCACACACACATCCATAAACATCACAAACACGCCCCACCAGCACCTCCACACAAGTGTGCACACACACAAATACGTTTGCATGGTTTTCTATGTGGATCGGTCTGAAAACAAACTGTGTAAATAAATGTGTCTTCCTCCTCAAATGTATGTCTTTTATTTGGAAATTATCAGGAATGTACAATAACATATAACAACAAGCTGCAGTGACTTTTCTTTGAAAAAATAGAAAGAACTTACAAAAAGTCTTTTTCAACACACTGTTATGTCCTGTGCTACCAAGGTCATAATACATTCCTGCTGCCACCTTGTTATAGAGAACCCGAGTCTCTATTTCAAAATAAATAAATCTAACATTTCTTGCCTTTGAGTAGGAGGAGAAAGCAATTGAGTTATTTCTATAACTCCCTTCAGAGGAACAGGGTACAGTTAACAGTTCCACTGCTGCCCGAACTCCGACAACTGTGGGGAGGGGGGCAGGGGAGGCTCTGGCTCTCCAGGGCTGAGGCAGAAAGTGCCTCTGGATCTGCAGAGGCATTTACAAAGCTAAAGGGAATGTCTGCGTTAAATTAACATAGGTGATAATGAGGATGAAAAATGGCCAGTAAAATATTTACTCAGCATCTCTAAAGAAAAGTGGCCAACTATGGCCCTGGGACTCTGCCTTTGCCTCCTACTTCGTTAACAAATCTTGAGTTAATGAGTTTGTTGTTCCAGGGACAGCACGCTCCCTTCTAAGGACCAGAACTCCAGCAGACTAAGAGAAGGGCCTAGTGGTTAGAGCGAAGCTTGAATGGTGGATGGCAATCAAGTTCTGAGTGCCAGCCAGAGTCGGGCACTGGTGGCACCTCTGGAACTATCTCAGGCTTTCACTGGAGGACCCTGAGTCTCAGAGTACCTCACACACGTGCCCAGGAGTGCAGAGCTCAACAGAAGCAGGGACCTGAGTCGGGTGACTTCCAAGCCCTGCTTCCTGCTGCCCATAAACCCACTGAACAAAAAATAGCAGTTAAAGGCAAAGGTATTTGCCTGTCTTAGAGGATAATGGAAATTGGTAGGCTACAGGGGAAGGGAGACCTCTGTTTTAAATACTTCTCTTGTTGCCATGCCATAACACCTCACCAAGGTAGGAGGTGTTTATTTCGTTCATGGATTCAGAGATTCAGTCCATGCACTTGAGAGATTATGAAAGCAAAAGCATGTGAAAGACACAGTCTTTCGAGACAAGGGGAACACAGCAGTGAAGGTCATGCCCCCAAGAAATTAGTCACAAGGCTCCACTTTCTACCTTAATCCTCCCAATAATGCCATCATAACATCAACTTATCAAGGGATTAATTCATTACCCCAGAGCTCTCATGACTGGATCATCGCTGGAAGTGCCCTCTGACACACTGGCAGGTGTGTGTCCCTACCTCTTAGTAGCTTATCAATCCACTCAAGGGGGCCAATTTAACAAGCACATTGATTTCCTAAAAGGAACAGTTTTAGTGCTGAATTTGTGCAGTCTTTATCACTGAAAGTAATTGCTTATCCAAGGAGTTTTTGGTTTGTTTTTTGATTTCTGTTTCTGTTTTTTAGATGTCATGAAGTATGAGATGGCTTTGGACACTGCCACTAACAGAGACAGGAAATATTTGACAGACATCATGATAGCATTTAAAAGAAACTCTGCTGGATCCTGAAAAGAGCCCGATTCACCCTGAAAATTTTAATTTTCACTTTTAATCTCATTTGGAAACTTTGCTTATTATTGTATATTTCCTGTGAATGATTAAATGATTGGGAGTGGACAAAGCACATTGTTTTAGCTAGTAACATAGTTATTTGTATAGTATTAAGGACTGAATCTAGGGCCTTGTACACTTTAATCAAGTACTCTAAATTATATCAGCATCTCTCTTTTGATTTTTTCTTTTCACACAGGCTCTCACTATGATGCTCAGGCTGGCCCCAGACTCATTTAGTAGGCCACAGAGATATTACACTTATAATCCTTTGGCCCCAGCCTCCCTAATAAGATGGCATGACATGTTTTCACCTCTGGGTCTGGCTAATCTTATTTTTTGGTATAAACATACATCATCAATAATTTTTTAAATAAGCAACTGTTTAACAAGATAATTTGGAGAACAAAGGTAGCTTGGCAAAAGTCATCTCCTGCTATAAGAGCAACAAAAAGAATTAAGTTCTGATTGGGGGAAGTAGGAGCCATCCAGTATATGAGTTGAGGCCTCTGGATGTGGAGATGGGTTATCAGGATTAGAAATGTGATTCTTTTAACCGGTTGACTGTGTGGTGTGAGGATTAAATGAGATAATTCTCAAAGTGCACTTAGTGGATTCTGTACATAGCAGTATTTATTATTATTCCTTTAAAATTTTTTATTTTACTTTTATTAATTATAGTTTGTTCATTTTGCATCCCAGCTGTAGCTCCTTTCCACATCCCCTCCCAATCTCACCCTCCCTCCCTCTTCTTCTCCTATGTCCCTCCCCCAGTCCACTGATAGGGAGGTCCTCCTCCCCTTCCATCTGACCCTAGTCTACCAGGTCTCTTTAACCAGATGGATCACTGAAGCTGCCCGGTAGGTTGTCAGTAAGTACATGGAGTCAGGTGGTCTAAATGGGGCAACAGACTCCATTTTCTAAAAGCTTTTCACCATCCCTGTGGGGAACCAATGGCCTGGGTCTATGATTTTCAAGCAACCTTCCGTGGATTTATTTTATTTACATCTCACAGTAAAATGTCAAAAAGAAAAGAATTTGGAAACAATTGGCCTAGAGGAAATCCATTTGTCCAACAGGAAAAGTAAAGTGCCTGGTGCCTGCTGTTCCTGTTCCTATGCATGGGTGCTTTGTCTACACGTGTGTCCTGGTGCCTGCAGAGGACAGAATGAGCATCGGATCCCATGGAACTGGAATTACACGTGGCTGTGAGCTTCCATGAGGGTTCTGGAAATCGATCCCCGTTCTTAGGAAGACTGAGTCATCTCTTCACCTCCTATGGAGGACATTCTTATATAAACCATTATAATACATTTAAGAAGCTGGTAATGTAGTGCAGGCAAAAATGGTAAAATTAAAGAGTTCTAGTATTGACTGTAGCACATAGTAGCCCTGTGGCCTCAGATTCAACGACTTCTGAGCTTCCTTTTCCCTAAAGCAGAGATGATAACATAAACTCTAGTTTATAGGAGGCAAAATTAAAAGACAGCAAGCTGGGAAAAAAATCCACCGAGGAAAGAAAGAAGTTTGAATTTTACACTGTGCCCATCAGCTGTATAAGACACGAGGAGGTAAAATGCACAAATACTTGTCTGACACTATCATCTCTAGACCGTTAGGTCTGGAAGCTTCACAGTCCCAACTGCCCAGCTATAGTTAAGCTATATAAACTTTAGATACAGAAAAAAGATGATGCTCAATAGGCCGTGCCAAAGGACAAAATCTAACGTAAATGTCCAATGCACCTACCGAGCATTGTTCTTGAGACAAGTAGAAGATAAAGGCCCCATGAAAGTACAAAGTCAAATGCAGGTTATCATGGTGGACAACAACCAAAACTGCTGGAAATTTTAAGGAAAATTGTATTTTATTTCATAATAAATGTATTTGTCAATAAAATTAAAGTTAACCAGGAAATAGGCCCTAGTGCAAAAGAGACTCATAATTCAGGTATAAAATCAAAGAAAGCCACAGGCCCAGGGCTGAGGTGGACTGGACTAGGAAGACTTCCCAGCACAGATCCTTCAAAACCCTTTCTTCCTTTCCAAACAAATGGGCCTTGTAGTGAAGTGTGGAAGGAAAAGGCCATTCTTTTTGCTTGAGAAACTTAATGATATTTAGAACCAATAGCAACAACAACAACAACAACAAAAGCATGAAAGTTGCTCCCAAAGCTGGTTTAGAAACGTTACAATGAGCTGCCCTGGTGCACTAGGCTGACAGGTACCGTAGCATCATTCTCTACTTAAATACCAATATTCTCTGTTAAGTTCACCTCAAGAAGGCCACCAACTCCTGGGCAGCAGAGATAGCAACCTTTCTAGCATCTGGGAGGCCACTAGTGGTTTATTAACAATAGCAGTGAATGCTTTTCAAGGACTGTTTCCCCAGCAAGACCTAGGTCTAGCCAAAAAGGCAAATGATTGGACCTCATCTCAGAATCCTGAACCATAAATTCTGAAGGCTGGTCTAGCAACCAGGCATCTGATGATTCTAATGGATGTCAAACCATGGGAGCCACTGAAGTAAGCACATAGAAAAATAGAAAAAAAAAAAAGTCTTGATCTGCATTATTTAGGACTAGTGATAAGAGTATTCCACAACTCAGTGTTTACAGATAAACAGATCATCCACTTTGCATTTTTCTCACCAGAAATCTGATCTCTGATGAGGTGTTTCTGTTTCCATTATGGAGTTATTCATGTATTTTTTTTTAATCCATTGAGGTCACAGTAGTATAGAAAGCAATTTTTGTCAGTAAAGATTTTTCCTAGCAATGAAGTAAAAGGAAATTTAAAAAAAAAAAAAAGGTCAACATAAGACAATGAAAATTAACAGGTATCTATAACTTGTATGCACATATAATTTACTTGATCAGTATCAGAAAAAAATATTTTTAAAGTCTCCTTAATTCTTTCTCCTGCCAAATTTTTAATTAAAATACGCTTGAAAAATAAAAGCCTTTCACTGGAGAGGAACATAGACATTGAGGGGAAAATTGTAAGGAGCACACATTTTATCACCTTCTTTTTCCACTCAGGGAAATACTTTATACATTTTCATGTCACCTAGTGCCACAGCTCCACACAAGAAATTATATTTTAGAAATAAATTTGTCGCATATTGTCTTAGATGATTTTAGCTTAACCACACATATTCTTCAAAGTAGTTGCTTGGACATGGGTCTAATCACCAAATCAGACTGATGGTCACAAAAACTTTTCTTAAACCAAAGTTATCAAGATATCAGAAAACAGAAATCTACCAATTTCTAAGGTTCGATCTTCATAGTCTGAGCAAAAGTGAGGCACCTGACTGTCTCTCCATCCCCATCCTTCCCCAACTAGAGTTTATTTTGACTAAGGCGTGTGAAAAGGCTGTGAAAGAAAAATGATTCCCCAGGCTCATTTCTGTTTTTATAAGCAGTCTCTCTAGACTCAAGACACCACCATATATTTCGCAGCTAAGTTGCAGAAAGAATCATCATTAGGAATTTTATGACAACTACGGAGTTAGCTATGCACAATATTCAGGGAAGAAAAAATAAGTCATACAAGAATTGGAAGTTCCCATGGCTTCTTTTTATGGTGGAAGTACTCGGCACCTCGCTGGTAAATTTAGACAATTTAATTCATCTTGAATTTGGGGGAAAAAATGGAGCAAAGTGTACCTTCTATTGTTCTTTTTCTTTTACTCTCAAAAGTATTATTTTTCTAATGTGGGTCCATCTCAGTGACTTTAGAACTTTCTTTTCTTCTCCAAAAGGTTGGCTACTAAAATACTGGAAGAGGACCCCAGAGAAATCATAACTCTCTGAGTAATTAATATATCAATCTGAAAATGAAGTCCCATAAAGGAGACTTTCAAGCAGTCTGTTAGAATTGCCAGTTGCAATGGTTTACAAATGGAGAGGTAAGTTTATCTCTTATTATTTAAAAATGTAAAACTATTTTCATGTTACATCAATATGCATGTCTAGAAGCTTGTTTAAGAAAACTATTCACCATGGAAAGTTTTAAATGCACAGTATCAAAGAATAATTTTTGACATTTTGATTCATACATGCTTATAAAGCTCCAAGACAACATGGTTTAATTATAAAACATATTTCTACTGCCTTAGTCATGCCAATTAAATTTGATTGGATACTTTCTTTATTCAACAAGCCCCTTTCATGTCATTTTAATTTACTGTCAAAGCAGCCTGAATATTGGAAACTAAATTATTTACTACAGCCCATAAGCCAATAATGTTCCATTTGTCTCGTACAGAGGGAGACTAGACTAACAAGATTATTAAGGACATTACTTGTAATAGCGAATGTCCTTCACTTTATTTGAGCCTCATGCTGTGCTTTCAGAGATCATACTTCAAAAGAGCCCCATTTCATTCCGTCACAGAACCTCTGATATAAATTATTCTCCACTCCCTTTGTAATATTTTGATCATAGAGAAAGTGCACCCGATATTGTTGGGTTGAAATGGAAGCACTCTTTTCTCAGATAGCTACACAGTTTGTTTGTGTTAAGCACCTTTGATGCCCTCCTCCGTGCCAATATTGCCAAACATGGAAGTGTCAGTTGAATTTATCTCACAGTGATAAGATTTCATACATTAAATTCACAAAAGCTTTTGTTTTCCCTGTCTTGAATGCAAGCAATGCTTCTAAGATTCTGGGATATGTAAGTAAATCAATGTTCTTATTTTTCAGAAAATCACAGAGTTCACTAGATATTACATATCTAGATAGACACTTCACACAGATCTCCATTACTCTGAAACCCTAGAAATGAATTAACATGTCTCATCCAGAAGCACTCTCAAAGTCATAAAATATAAATAAGCCCATGGTAAACTCTAATGTGCTCATGGTCCAGGGGAATTCTGCCAGGGTTAGCCCCATGCTAAGACTTATTTAACATCTTCATTAGTGGTTTGGAGAAAAGGAAACACACCAATTATATTCATAAATGGCAATTAATTGGGAAGTATGGTAATTATTAATATAAAAATGAAAAGAACACAAAGAGGGCTGCAGAGGCCAGACCCATCTAAATAAATAAATAAATAAATAAACCTTCTAAAATGGCAACTGATTAGTAAATTAAAAACCAAAACCAGAATAAAAATACTGAGTCCTCAAGAGATACTTGGAAATTATACTTTAGAAATATCAGGCAATGATGTCACGGGAATGAGTTAAAGATAATTCAGTCTGGCAGCTAAGAGAGGAGGTGATAAGCAGAAAAAGCAAAATATTCAAAGCTCACAGACATCTTGGGAAGGAATAGCCATTTCTGTGACTTCTTCAGCAGTGAGTTAGAGGTAGCTGAGGTCAACGTGAACAAGAAAACAGAATATAATGTCTGTTACAGTAAAGGATCATTTATAGTGTCGCCGTGTGACTGAGGTTTCCAGGTAAGAGAAAAGGAGCGTTATACTGGCCATCATATTTAGACACCCCACAGTGTTCTTAACGTCCTTTAGAGAGGTGAAGGGTTCTGTAAGAACGTAACATGCGAAGAGAGTCAAGAAGAACAGCAAAGAAAAGAGGAGGAGCAGAATGCCAACAACTTGCCTGATGTGACTGTTTGCTTTGATTTTGTGCAGATAAGTGAAGTTTAAGCCAGAATGCCTTGTGGGTGAGTGAGCACAGGGAAGAACAGGTTTCCGCTTCCCGGTGAACTAATGCAATGACTTAGGTAACAGATCGGAGCTATCCCAAATATTGAAAAGATTACCAAACCAGCCTCTCTTTTACAGGCTTGCCTCTCTATCAGGTGTGACAATTCCACTAAAGTAATAGAAGGAATTACACTGTGCGATTGAGGGGAGCACATTTTCTCCAGTCAGGTGAGGTAGCTACTTAGTAGTGCTTCGACCATTAAGCAATCAACCATCTTTTGCTATAGGAAAATACAGGGGCTCCTCAGCTCCATTCGAAGGGCTCTGCGACATGGCAGACAGCAAGGCACGCTCTCAAGCTTTTCCTCGGGAGCTGTGCTGCTTAACTCAATTAGAAAAGGAAAAATCTATTTCTAAGTTGAGTAAAGTAAATGCACATGAGGGAGCGGCTTACGCTTTCTGGGCGACAGGTCTCAATTTTGATGCTCGGGATCACAAGGTGACACTTCTGTGCGTGGCTCAGATTCATGCAATAATGGGCCAATATTTCAAAGCAAATGCAGCTATGATGTTTATGTTAAAAACAATAGGTTGTGACAGCAGTCAGATGTTCTGTATCCCTCAAGTGTTGAAAATAAATTGTTTCCTTTTGCACACAAGAGATGGAGATTACCAAGGTGAAACATGACAGAAAATTTGTAGAAAATGATCTTGTCTGTGAGCAAAGCTTGCTTCCTGGTACAGACGGATAAAAACAGTACCCCATGGGCCACTGTGTACTGCCTTAATGAGTCAAATGACAGTGAAGTTTGAACAAAGAGCCTTGAAAAAAAATACCTATTTTTTTCTGTCTTTTGCTAAATTTCTATTCACACGTACAAAAAAAAAATAATGAGGCTTTGAGTTTAAAAAGCATTATAAGGCAAGTTTCTATTTTATTTCAGGATGGTGGCAAGCCAGGCACACATAAGACTCAGAGTAGCTCCTTGTTAATAAACTGATGGGTTGGTCTTCAGGCTCAGGCTTCTCCCAACTAGCTGTCTCTTTCCCAGGAGCTTCCGCTTTTCATCTAACTAGAAGAAAACTAGCATGCTTCAGGACCAACACACTGAGAATCCTTCCTTAGACCCAAGGAGGAGCAACCCGGGAGATAAAGGTGGCTAAATATGCTAGGAAATCAACAACAAAACAGAATGAGAACAGGAAACACCCACTGATGCCGTCTGAGCTCACCTTGGCCTCTTTGCTCACACACTTCTGCTCAGGAGCAGCGTCCTTCCTAGGTGAAGATTATCTCATGAGCAAAAGAGACTTGTCCAGACTCTCGGTGCCCTGAGTAACTTGGAGTAGTGGAGGTATTTTTTTTTTTTTTTACAACTTGTATACAACATTAGTTACAGCTGACTAAACAGCCAGACATTATAGGAGCCGGACTCGTCCATATTTATTTTATACGCCATCCTGTGATTTATTCCTTCAGTAGTGGACCATTTGCCTTGGGAGAAAAAAACTAATTACAAAACTCACTTGCACAAATGGGAAGGACTACCTCGTCGCACTGCCCCACGAGGTAAAAGGCGACGTTCATTACAGCCTTGATTCAATTATTACTCGAGTTTTCATCCAGTCACACGTGCTACAGACAGTACCATCTTTCATCATTTTAGTTTAAGACTTTTAAAATAACATACAATAGAAAATTATGTACAATGTTGCATTTGTGTCATTTAAATTGCTAGGTATTTAAAGGAGGTATTAATTTTTCTTCTCCGTCAGTGGTGAATCATCTTCTGGATGCAGGTTGTACTTCATCTGGAACTTGTTACATAAGTACCGAGGGTGGATTCGAAGGTGTTTGTGCTCCGCCACACTGGTCTGCAGCGGACGGAGAGAATGGGTGCTGAAAAGGGCTAGTTGGGAGAAACAAGTACCTGAGCATTTTTGATTTATCAGATCGCTTTTATTTACATGTATCTCAGGATAAATCATTATCTCTGTGATTCACACTTGCATGTTATCAAGGTCAGCTCTAACATTTATAATCCCCAAATTGCCCGGGCTCTGCAGGCAGTATGTTGCAGCCTCAGCAGTGTCTCTGGATTTAACCCGTTTCCCAGCTCCACACTGAGCAAAGGTCTGTGTGAGGCACTGGACGCAGCAACTCTTCGCCTTCCCAAACACAGTATTTCACTGTTTATGAGCTGATCAATGTTTGAATTCTTTGGATATTTCATTTTGAAAAATGTACTATAAATTAGGTTTTCTCTGACAGGATGGAGACGTACATATTCTGCTTATGAAAACATACATGGGAAAATCCAAATATACAAACTATACCATAAATACACGCGCTTGAGTGTTATAATTATGCGATATGCCAAAATGCATGATAAATATATGCTGCACTGAAGTATTTTAATATTTATCTTCATTATGTGGATACCTATGCATAAAATTCTATAAATAAAATTGTGGGATAGAGTGAAGAGCATTTCAACATGGAAATGTATATATGCAAATCTATAGTTATATGTATGTATATGCAAATCTATAGATATATGTATGCATGTATATTTTCCTGATTGAAGTTTATATCCTACTCTCCATTTTGACTGAAACAGTGAAATAACTACCATGTTGCCTCTCTGAAGCCGAAAGCAATTTCCTTTTCTAATTTTAGTTATGCAAAGCCTATGGGCATCATCAGCATTTAGTAATTAGTTTTATAATTACTGCTGTTTTGCTCACTGTCATTCAATTTTTCTTACAACATGGTCTGGGATTGAAACATCCCACATCCACAGCTGTGTAAATTGCTACCCACTTATAAGGCAGGAAAAAAGTAACATTCCATATAGATTATTATTCAGTCAAGAATGTGTCATGGACACTTAGGTGATGCCCTGAGTGCATAAGCTGTCCCCTAAAATGCAGAGAGAACTGGTATTGCAAGGTTCCGGAAAGGCTGTCTAACAAACAGCCAGAGGACAGGAAGCTCCCGGAACAGGAGGGCTGCATCAACGAGCACAACGAAATAGCAGAAACCTAAAGATCGTGGTGTCAACACAAGCATTTAGACTGTTAGGAGATGCTGTTTCCAGACCACGGGAAAAAAACGACACACACAGTACACAGACACCCAAAAGCTCTGCTGTGTTAGGAACAATCTGTCTCTTCGAGAGGATGCCCAACGCACTACAGAGGTTGCAGTTTTGATAGATTGACGTTTTCCAAATCCAGGGAAAAGCCCAGCCCCAGGGGTTGATATTTCACTTCGATTTTAGCTGTGAAATCAAAACACTGGTTGGCCTTTCATAAAGAGTAGAAGCAAAGGATAACAAAGGGCCAGCACAGCGTCATAACGCTACCAGTCCAAACAGGAGCTTGAGGAGAGCTGGAGCACTCTTTGATGATATCAGTTGTAGCTATGTTCACTTAAAATTTGTGGAAATCAAAGCAAAATGACCTTACCCAAATCTGAAATGTTTAGGCCAAATCTGGGCTTGTGCATCAACCCACATCACAGAGTTGGCGTCACAGAAGCCATGTGGCTTACGGTGTGTTTGCTTCCTTGGGAACTACATGCACATGGTAGAGAATTAAGAGCCCACCTGACCATGAACCGGGTCTCTCTGTGCCTCCTTCATCTGCACATATGGACAGTACCGGCTACACGTGGCTGAAGTGGCTGAAGCGGGTGAGCACCTAAGGCACAGGAACAACTCATGAAAGCTTTCCCATGCGCCTACTGTGAGCCTAGCATGCCCTCTTTAGACCTCTGGTAGCAGGGCTGTGCACTGGTTAGAGTTTTCCTCAGGTGCATAAATGGCACCTCATAGTGTATTTTCTCACAACCAATGTAACAATGTCATGTTCATAGTCTTATTTCTACAATGTGTAAATTATACACATTTTAGGAGTAGAAAGGCGTCTTCCATTTTCTTACTGTCACTGAAATCTGAGCACAGGTGGCAGGTGGCTAACATAAACTTTCTATTCTACATGAGCAAAACCAGTTGCAATTAGGCTGAGAGAAAGAAGAATCTGAGACCTTGGACTAGACAGTAACCGTGTAACTGACATGCAGAGGCAAGTCAGATTTCGAGGTGAGCCACAGCGAGAGAAGCTGATGGCCAGGGAGAACACCTCAACTTCAACCATCATTTCTGAGTCAGCCAGGATCATCAACGGATACTTCCAGGGCCAAGGAGACTGGCAGGTGGGTAAAGAGTGCCAAAGGTGAGGATCCCAGCATGCGCACTGAAGCCGGAAATGGCAACTCACATCTATATCTCCAGCACTTGGAGGGAGGGGGAACAGGCAGATCCGTGGAGTTCACTGGTCAGCCAGGCTAGGAGAATCAATGAGCTCCAGGTTTGCTCAGAAATCCTGTCCCAACAACTGAACACACACACACACTGCTGTGCACGGGTCTCCCAGGGTGCTGATTGAGCCATTACTGCAGTGATTATAATCCGTGTTAGGCTTAACCAGCTAGCTGCAGATATCTGAGTGAATGAAAAATTGAAGCCATAATTTAGACAAAAAAAGAGAAAAGCCTTTATTTCAGTGAACAAAAAGGCCACCACTTCCCATTCTTGCCTCATCCTGTTTAATGAGCACATGCAGGAAGAGCGAGGTAAACCACAAAGAATGTGGATGACTGCCACTTCAGCTAACACCTCTGGCCCCTGCAGTACCAGTACTCGTGTGATATGCCTGCACACAAACACACACAAGTCACAAAATAAAACACAGCTTTTCGGCTGAGTAATGGCTCAGCAGTTAAGCAATGGTGAGGCCCTTGCAGAGGACCTAGGTTCGGTTCCCAGCACCCACATGGTAGCTTTTAACTGTCTATAACTCCTGTTCCAGTGGATCCAGGACCCTCTTCTGGTCTCCATAGGGACGAGACACCTACATACAAGCAGGCAAAACATTCATGACCACAAAATATTATTTTAAAAACTATGAATATATTTTTCTTTGATATGTTTACTAAGAAATTCATGAAGCGGAAAGATATTGCCAGCTGGAGAGGAACAGGAAAGTGAAAAGGGCACATTTAGAAAGAAAATAATGTAACATGAAAGGAAAAGACCACTCGTCTTTCATAGCTTTTGCCATCAATAAAATTCTTCATTTTCACACTAACTTCATGAATTTTATTTAGTTTGCAACTTACAAATTAAGAAGTAGATGTTTTCCAAATTTTAATTCACTATTACATAACTGCTGTACCTTGTCTAATCCATTCATCAAAAAGTGTCCTGCTCCAAAACAACTCCTACTGCCAAATGCTTTCAGAAAGGCAACGGCAGCACAAGCAAAGAACAATCAAATGTGAGACTCTGAGAACTGCGATGGGCCAACACGAACCACCAACACAGAGGTTCCCTGCCTGTCAGCTATCCCCGGTTCTAGGTTTAGCGCTTTAGAGGCGAACCAGCTTCTGCTCTGGAAGTGACCTTAGACTACGGAGTGGTCAGAACCCGGCTCTACTGAATTCACAAACTGTTAGCAACCCCGTCACTTAATAAAGTGTGCCCAAAAGAAACACATGTCTAACTAAAGGCACCATGGTCTCTCAGGTCTCCACATTGTAATTCTCATTGACAACTGAATTACTGCTTGCTTCACTGATCCTGTGGAATCAGTGAACTGGGGAGCCTGTCACCTCCCCAGTTCTCCGCTGAAGACTGACACAACGATCGCAATGGAAACATTTAGACCTTTTTGTTTAATATCCACACTCACATGAAGATGCCTTAAGGAAAGTTAACTAAAAAGAAGGTTCCAGATTATAAAGGAAACTGACATAAGCATTAGTGTCTGTAGCTAATAAAGGAAAAGCTAATAAAACCAGAAGAGGTTTGTAGAAGTTCCAAGACTCCTGTTACCTAGAAGCTGTGTTTTGGATTTTACTGTGAGATTTCACTTCCATTACCACATAATATAATACATACCTGAATTAGCTGCATAGTTATGTCTGGTCACAAATAATTTTCCACATTAAGAATGCACACTTCAAAAAAAAAGTCCCCACTAAGGGATCTAAATGGGAATGCTAAGGAGAAAACCTCAGCATTCTTTCACAGCAGAGTAAACACGGTAGATGCAGCTAATTTTTCTCAAGATCTCCAGATCTCAACTGAGTTTCTTGAGTAGGACAATTGAGTTCCTTTAACTGTTAGTACTTACTAGTTCTTACAGCCCAGGATACTAAAGGGTTAAAAAGGCATAAATTAACTTTATTGTCAATCATTACATGCAGAAGAATAATTAACTCAGTATGTTTATTTATCTACTTTCCCCACTTGATTAAATGAATGATTGATGACAGGTTCCTTGTTTTCTTTTCTTCCTTTTTGTCAGTATAAATGATCAGTATGAAACTAAATGGTGACATTAAAATGAAATCATTAGCAACCTAAAATGCAGACCAACCTACACAGCGGATCCTCTCTCGATACTGAGAAATCTGATCAGATCATTCGCAGCCCAAACGCACACTACACATCACCAGATACAGCTCTGGGTCGGGGCCTTCCTCCTCAGTGTCCACTGGCACATCTCCAGTTATGTTCCAGGCTCTTCGTTTCCTTTAAACTCATTGTGATGACACTATTTTATTGGGTTTTGGATTCACTTGCTGGTAACGTTTACAAACTGTAGTGCTAGCGTTTGTAGTCTTTACGGAGAGAAACAGCAAGATGCCTCTGAGCTAGATTTGTTCAAAATCAGAATATCAAATCATTGACAAATAACCATTTTAAGTGATTTGGCTGCTGTGGGATTTGTCATGATTTCATAACCTTTGAAAGGTTATTGGTTTTAGTTCTGCAAATCAAGTGATTGACAGCAGCAGCAGCGGACCAGCACGCACCTTCCATATGGATAGGCTTCCTACGCTAGCCGGGCAGAAATGGCCCGTAATGCAATAGTGAGTTTCTTTACTCCAGGTCCCCCAGTCAATGTTACATGCTCTAGAAGCAGAAAGGAAACATTAAGATCTCAGAGAAGCCTGTACTTAAACATCTGATTCACATGGGCTGCTCTTCTGAGCATTGCTTAGTCGTTATTTAAAATGTTACCACTATTGAACAATTTTGCACTGCACATCCCTGAACAAGACTAAAAACTGTAATACCTCAAAGGAATAGTGTAGGTAGGGAGCAGAAAGAGAAGAGAAAAATCAGGCTGGAAGGCAGAAGGATACCAAGGCAGAGAAATGTGGGATAGCCTGGGAACTCAGAGCTCACCAGCTGCATCCACCAATGCCCTTCTTCACTCACTACAGGAAGAGGAGTTTCACACAGACGTAGTTCAAAAGCAAGAACACTGAAAAAAAGAACAAGTTCAACAAAGAACCTATGACCCTGAGGAATTCTTGCTCTGGTGCCGGATAACATCAGGAAAGTTCTCTATGTCATAGTTTAAGGCTGCATTACACAAAAGAGGCGCGAGCAGATTTGGTGCACTGTGAAATTATGGTCTTGAATTGTAGGTTCTTGAGTGAGTGATCAAAAGTGGTCTCATTATTAGCTTAGTTAAAACAGTACCGTCCATGATAGGGGGAAGTTCTGGGAGCAGACTTTCCTGCCCAGCATCCCCTTCAGAGAGCCAGGTATGTGCAGAGAAGAGTTTGTGGAGTTCCTCCGAGGCTCACAAAGACAATGGCACTGGCATCACTCGGTCTGCAACATGAAGAACTGTCTTCATGCCAGGTCAAGTCAATCCACCTTGGATACTGTTAGAATTGATACCTAATATTTCTCCCTGTCTTCCTGTTCAATCAGCTTCAGAAGTCTTTGTATTCCCCAAGGACCACACTGCCAAATGTATATTGAGAAAATATAATGTGCATGTATAAAAAAATCACCGTGGCTCTCGCTACTATCACATCAAGAGTGAAAGCAGTAATGTGATGTTAGATGGGCAGTTGTGTCCCTCCAATACCTTAAATCATTATTTAAAAATAAAGTTCTATTTCTTTTCCTTAAAAAATTAAAACATTCATAAATGTTCATTTGAAGAAAAGTATCCACTCTTTTATGAAAACAACCTTTACTAAATTCCTATTGCCACAGAAACCTTTAACAGAGAGGAGTTCTCTAATATGTAAGAAACATGATTTGTTAACATTTGTAAAACTTTCTATGGATGATTGGTCTGTGGTTTATCATTTCACAAAGCTCAATGACCTTCACTTGCAGATAAGCACAGATAACAAGAATGATAGTTGTCACCGTAGGCCCTTCTTAAACTGAAAAAAATATCTTAAAAACATGAGTGACAATTTAAAATATGAAATAGATTTCTTAAACAACTACTCTGTGAAGCGTTTATAAGTGTGAGAATAAAATGAACCAGTTTTAGTAGAGCAGAGTAGCCCTGGTCCAATAGCACGAGTAATTCTCCCCATGTAGACTGTGAACAGAAAGGAAAGGTGCGCAGGCTCTGAGCGCCCAGAGCCGCCCGCGATGGGGACCACGACCCGTCTCCCCGCCATCGCTACAGAGTCCCACAGTCCAATCTGCTCTGACCTCTCCCTTGCGGAATGAGTCTGTAGTAAATTTCATTTCATTTTTCATAATATAATTTCATATTTAGTAATCTGGGGTAGATGTTATAATTCTCTCACATACATATCAAGTATAAAACGTCAAAGATGATGATTTGATCAGATTTTCTCTGCCCATAGAAGTTTGAGAACTATTTTCCAGGGAGCATTAATTCATAAAACTCACTTTATTTTCTTAACTCCATCAATGAGTAAAATCATCTACTGCTGTCGCTGTAGATAACCAGAGTGTAGACAGTGTATCTGAGTTTAGACTCAGCTTGGTTACTAGGAAAACAGCATGGTGCCTCTGATGTTAAATTACAGAGAATTAACACATATTAATTTGGAGCTGGTTCTGCAAATGCTTCTGGCATTTCCGTCAGCACTTAAACTCATTTTCAGAGAATGGACTGCTGTAAAAGAATGCGGGCTCATTAAGAGTTTATTTCCTCAAAACGCTGAAGGATGGCAACTTTCTACTGTGGGGAGCCTAGCAAGCAGCATCTATCTCCTTAGCTGGGGTGGAGGGAGGCTAGGCAGCACTTTGTTTTTGAGTAGGCATCACGGGTTTGAAGATGAAAATTTTCATCTTGTTGTCACACCCTAGCTTACCTCGTTTCAAGGCTGGCTGTGTTTTCTTCACACGGAATAAAATTTTAGCAGTAGCAGAAGCCAAATGCATAAAATGAATGATCAACTTACAATTCGTATGAATCTATTCTTTTATGCTGCTCTGCTTAAAAATAGCATCATGAATGCACATCTGCAGAGACTGTGCACCCCCCCTTTTCCTTAATTGTACAAATTATTAGAGTCGTTGACAAAAGGGTTTTTTTTTGTTGTTTCGGGGTTGGTCTGGCACTCTCTGGCAGGCTGCCACTTTTCTAGCAGTGGAAACCCTGCTTGCTGAAAGCCACACTGTGCAGAACAGCTGTTGTGTTAAGCAGGGAGCTAGCAGCCCAAGAAATGACTGACTTCCCACGCAGAACAAAACTGTTCCCTCCCTTTGTACTAATTTAAATGAAATGAAAGTACAAACCATTCACTTCCATGCCATCTAGTCTTCCTTCTCCGTCACAGCCTGTCGTGACTTAGGTGCAAATCCTGAGAGCACAACCAGCTTGCCTCTGCCAGCACCCTTCAGGGCTGCCTTTGAACTTGGGCTGTTTGACTTCCCGGCTCCCTGGATGTGGGGGGGGGGGTCCTTCTCTGGTGTGACCTTTTCTATATTTGGATTTGAGGGGCCAAGGAAACTGTGTATATTAGGATTTCAGATTTTTAAAAAGATACTTTATTCTTGCTTTTCTGTATCTATTAAAAGCAAGGGTGGCACTGAGCAGATACTAGATTATATTTCATTAAGCTGTGGGTTTATCTTTATAAACTGTAGTGTGTGATTTATGCTGTTAGTTGTTTGAGATATGTTCAGATAGCCCAAAATATATGGTATTCTGCTCAAAACAGTCTTTTGGAAGGAAGAGCCTTCATAAATGCAACTCAAATCTCAGGGCCCCAATTCTCATTAAATGTCACCAGGCCATTTTCTATGAGACATGACAAATTAAGCATTGCCAGTGAGTACCTAAAGTTAAGGCTTTGACTATTTTCATCTGAGAATAGAACTGCTAATAAACTTTTCTTAGAAAATGATTACATTTTTATTGAAAAACTACTATACATACTTTAAAAAATATCCCCATCTATATGCAATCAAAAATGCTACCCAGTTTAAAGGCTGCCTTCTGTCAGTTAGACTTCTTTTGACCTGAATTATATCTTTCCTTATCTAATTTTACTGACAAAGAAAGTGATACTATAAAACCCAAGGTAATATTGGGTTTCTATTTAGCCACACTCATGAGGAATAAAAGTGTCACGTATATTTATTATTATTTTAATAAATTGGTCTTTGCATTTTAGGCATCAACTATTTAACGTTTTTCTTTTTTTAATTTTTACATTTTTTTTTACATTTTAAATAGCGCATGTTGAATTCAACCATCCTCCTGATTTACTTCATCTTGACTCTCTTAATAATAAAAGAATAAAAGCCAAACAGAAACCTTAACATGTGGTACAAATATGAACAGGAGCCCTAATAAGCCCTTGATGATTCTTCTTCAAATTCAAGCCTTCCAGTAAGTTGCCTCCAGGCCCACAGCAGGAGAAGGCATATTCAAACAGGGTTGCAGATTCAAATTTTCATACAAAAGGGCTGAAGTAAAAATAATGACAATAAAACAAACAAAAACAAAAATTTCTTCACTACACGGAGGTTTGAAGTCAACAGTACCTGATTCCATCAACCCAGATTTGCTATCACTGAGCCATTCTGAAGAGATGAGTGGGAAGGTTCACCAAACTCTGCTCTGCCTCCAGCCTTGGGCATACGGACTGTGCCTTCCCTATAGACAGCTGAATCTCTTTGTGTTGTGGACTGAATGGATAGTCCTCACAATATTGTATGTCAAAAGCCTAATTCCTCGGTGTGATGGTATGTGGAGGTCGAGGCAATGGGGAACAGTTGCCGTGAGGGAGGGACCCCCAGGAATGTGATTACTGCTTGTAAGGTGATACAAAAAGACATCAGTTATCTTTCTTTACATCCCTGTTTCCCCATCCCTCTGCACATCAGCCAGAAAGTTGGCCTTCCCTGAGAATTAAAGCATGCCATACCCCAATCTTAGTCTTCTAGACTTCCAGAATGGCAAATTTATTGTTTATTCCAGTAAGACTATGTTGTGTGTCCTAACAGTTCAAATGAATACCCTACAAAGGCTCCCTTCCCGGTCTCAGTTTCCAATCGAAAAAGCTCATAAAGCAACAAGGGCAATGATTGGTCACTTACAAGCAGGAGGCCGTGGCTGGCTGCGTGTGTTTGCTTGCTTACCAGTGAAAAGCAGCATTGGGTATGGACTGCAGAACTTGTTAACGATGTTTCTGAACCTTCAGTAGCTCTGTATCAACAGCAGATACGATGAAAAATGCTGGGTCAGGTGTCAGCTAAGCCAATATTATCTTGCCACCTTCCGCACCCTGCCCTGAAGAGCTCAGGATGAGGATCGCCTGCATCCCTGTCTCACTGCTACCTTCATATCTCCAAAGAACACGCTGCTCTCTCCACGCTTTGTTATGCTCTCTTCATGCCTCCTTTCAACATGGAAAATGAGAGCAATTTTGCTTTTATGCTAAAATTCTTGTAAAAACCTGGATACTATTCATCTATTTTTACAGAAGAAAGCCAATATTTTAAAGTATTTATATAAAACCCAAACTGTGTACACAGTCTGTTTTTATCATCAGTGCTGATATTCAACACAGTCTTATTTTTCAAACTGTAAAATTATATATGAGTGATGTGCTTTAATTACCAGACATTACCAAATTTTTGTTTTGATTCTAGAATGCTTTGGGAAGCTACGATAAGCAAACTCACTGCAGGAAGGCATCTTCTAAGCATTTCCACAAAGACACATGGATCTTGGTGGAAGGCAGATCCCAGAGAACATGAAGAAAAGAGCATGGGAGCCATTTTCTATGAGCTAAGTTTTATTTCTTGAATATAATAAGTTGCTAAAGCTAAATCCCGCTATCTAATTCAATCCTGTTTCTTCGTTTTGGCGTGGTTTTAGAAACGTGTGAAACTCGATCTGCACTAGATCAGGTTAGCTTTGTCAGTCTTACTCAGCATGATGATGACAGCGTTAGAGCGTGGCCAGGGATGTAGCTCGGTGGTGGAGCAGCTGCGTAGCACATGCAAGGCTTTACGCCCGATCCCCACACAGCAGGGATGACAGTAACTACTCCTACACAAACCTAACTGTGGTTATAAATAGTAACTACCGCCCTATTAATAATGATCATTATTATTATTGCAGTGCTGAGATCTGAACCCAAGAATTTTTCCTGCTAATCAGCACTATAGCACCGAGCCCAGCTCTACTACTGGATTATTGATGAACAAATTCCAAATGTTTTATTCCTACTAATTGTTTCATGATAGCCACAGTCACATGAGGATTTAAACAACCAGTTCAATTAAAAAGAAAATTAATAAATTATGTGGAGAGGCCAATCAAAACTACTTAATCCAATGAACCAGTTGTTTGATATACAACTTAAGTTTAAAAAAATCTGTTTTATATATAATATTTTTATTGTAAAAATCTGTTTTCACATATAATATTTTATCCTATTTCTCTAATAATCTCTAGAAAATACTAGAAAAAAGCCTTTTTTAAATTATCTACTACATTAAGTTGCAAAAGCATCCAAAATAAGCCAAGCCACATCAAACGCAGAAAATTTTACACATCCATGGTTACCTCAAAATATATGCCAACACCGCACCTCTGGCTGGAGCACAAGTGATTTACTGGTTATCATGGTATACAGGTATATTAACATACATCAACTCTGAATACTGCTTTAAAATGTATTCCAGGCCATTTGTTGTCATTGTTACACATTTAAATATGAATCAACCTTGAACAATTAGTGCAAGGATTCCTACAAGAAATGATTCTTTAAAAAAAAAAGGTATTACTGTCCCCACATATTCTGATGTCATAGATAGAAACTGGCAACCTATGGGCTAAACCACGGGGACACATATGAGCCCCATATATCCACATATACTGTCAAAATACAGAAGAGATGCCAATGAGTTGTAACAAAGTCAAACAGAAGTCTCAATCACACAGGAAAACATACTGAACAGAATTCTACTGCCAACTTTGTGACTTTCTTTGGCTCTTCTCCTTCTTTTCTTTGATTACCGCTACATTTATATGCACACACACATACATGAATGTATAAATATAGTTGCTGAGCCCATTTAGTATTGCTTATATATATATATACATATGATCTCAGGACTGACCACTTAGTCTTGGATAAGCTAGGGTCTCATCCCGGGGGAAGACTAATTCTCCCTCTCTCAGCAGTCATTAATACAGCAGACAGCTGATTGTAAGGTACCATGTCACAATAGATTTATCTGTGACACAACTCCTGCAGCTAAGGCTCAGAGAAAATTGTGGAAGTGGGGAGGGATTTAAGAGCCAGACGTCTTGGAAGTATACTGTGAGATTGTGTCTCCTAGAAATGACAGTCTAGCTACACATATTCCCACAACAATATGGCTGCCCAAATAAGACCCAAATAATGACATCAATGCACATGTTACGATGGAGGGGAGAAACTGATGGGGTCCCACCCATATACAAAGAGCTACAGGCAGCTGATCGTTAATCACTTCATTGTGTCACTGAATTTCTCTCTACAGTCTCTCAGTTTCTTTTTATCAAAACAAGGGGATGAAAGTGTGGCTTCTATAGAAAATAGAACCAAAAGCTCTCTTTACATTCCTTTCTGGCCCAGGTTCCAGCATTTAGTGACACAGTGCAGACTCAGAATGCATGGGAAAAGCTGTAGCCGATCAGTATTCAAAGTCACATTAGTTTTCACAGGTAGAGGTCACCACGTGTTTACTAAGGCACGGCTAAGACTTATGCACAGGATCTGGAAAGCAGTTTCGGAAAATTAAAGCCATAGTACAATTTCAATCATATAAAGCAGTCAGAGGTGACTCTTTGCTATGCTCATGAAATATTGTTACCTGTAGCATGCTGAAGCTATATATTATGCTTTGCAAGAGGTTATAGGGCTAACAAAAGCATATTAAAGACTTCCAGCCCTACAGAACAGAGCACAGAAACTTGAAAGTCCTAAATAAGTGATACCAAACAGCATAATAGAATACCACAGGGTACCATGACTGACACATTACATTACACATTACAGGAGGAACCAGGAGATTTCTTAAAGCAAGTTGCATGTGGTAAAATATATGTGTGCCTTGAAGTTTTGCCAAGGAAGGAAAAGCAAATAACAAGTATATAACGTTCCGGGGTCCTAGTCTATCAGTGTCACATTTTTATAAGACTTTGTGGTTTTTTTTCAGTGATCAACAGATTTAAAAGATTCCAGTGAAAAAAAATGTGTGTGTGCACGCATGCACATATGTCTGTGTGTGCTGGCCATACTTTTTGAGTGCACAACCCAATATAGACATAATTCCCTCATGTCAATGGGAATAAAGAAAAATGAAAGACAGAAATATTAGTAGACTATGAAGAGTGAAGAGCACATAGGCTGTGATACTATTAATAAGCAGTGTCAAGAAGCCTGAGCCATCTCAGGAGAATTTAACTCTAGCTACTAATTGCTAAATATTTTCTACAGAACTTGGATTCAGGACTAGGAAGTAAGTAATCACCCTGGCCGGAATCACTGAATGGATAGTAGATAGACAGACAAATAGATAGATAGATATACAGACAGACAGACAGATAGGTAGATAGAGTAGAAACTTGAGCTCTAGAGGGTTTTACAGCACAGGTCACATGGCTTGTTAAATTTCATGACAAGCTGTCATGTCATTATTCACTGATTTCTTATTTCTTTCTCTAGAAAATATGAACTGTCCAAGGTGGATTACTTAAAGGAATTATCAGAAAAGACAGAAATCTGTTGACCAGACTTCAGCTTACACACGGGTACTCATAGGCTTTGTGAGACTGGCATTTTTAACTCCTTCCTCTACATCTGAAAGTGACCTATGGGACAAGAACAAGGGCTCATCCGAGGACCTCCACTCTTTCTTGTGCCTGCTCTAACCCACAGTTTGCTTTCCCTTTGATTTCACACTATCCACATCTTTCTTCCACAAGTTTTCCTATGTTTTCTTTTTCTTCTTCTAATTTTATGAGTTGCATCTGCTCACACCTGCCTAAATATAATACTTCGAATATAATTCTTCATCAGTGTTATTCAAGTCTGGAAACAATTCTTTTTTTTTTTAAGATTTATTTATTATGTACACAGCGTTTTTCTTGTAGGCCAGAAGAGGACACCAGATCTCATTATAGATGGGTGTGAGCCACCATGTGGTTGCTGGGAATTGAACTCAGGACCTCTGGAAGAGCAACCAGTGCTCTTAACCTCTGAGCCATCTCTCCAGCCCACAGAAATCTTTATTGCTATTCAATTCTAAAACAAGATTCAGTGCTCTTCCAGTTACAAATCAGTGTTCTTAGATGTTAAAATGAACTAGAGGAGACAGATCACATGTTCAATTAGCTCATGCTCTCTAATCCACAGGCAGGTACATAGGGAATAAATTATAGGTAAACAATAAAGAAACAGAAGAATGTAAGTATGCCTCACAGAAATGGCTGATGGTCCAGGAAGAAGAAAACTTTACACAGGAGTGGGACAGCTGAAGTGGGTATGGAAAGCTGAACAGGAGCACAGCAAACCCACCAGGTTCAGGAGCCCAGGAAACAACTCCCAAAGCACAGAAATTTGGCAGGAACAAGGCCAGAAAAGCCTTAGAAAACCCATGTTCGCTCTGACCCCCATTCCTTTCTTTGTCCCAACGACTCTTAGTGGCAGGCATCTTTCCCTATGTCCTAGGTTAAAGCTGAGAAGAATCCAGAAGAATCTGAAAACTAAGGCCTGTCCCTCATCCTACTACAGGTCCTTCCATCTAGTCACGTCCTTACATGCTGTCCAGTCTTCACTGAGCCTGTAAATGAGAATAAAGTCTTCTGTGTGTCTTTAGGTCTTCTTCATTGAAGGCTTCCAGGGTCACTTAAAAGTTGATTAAGTTAATGTGTCCTAGTGTTCTCTTGCTAGCTTCTTCTACAGGGATGTCAGCCATGGAGCTTGTCCTCGTGATGAAAAGATGTGCATGCGTGTGGTTGTGTGTGCAGTGCATATGCATGCTCTCGTGTTCTGATAAAGAGGGCATTCCAGTGTAATGTGACGCACATGAAAACATACATACATAGATTGTGTGTGTGTTTCATATTGCTAGAGGAATGGGGAGAGCACACTGAGTTCATGTTCGCGCTTGTGCTCAAGTTTCTAGAAATGCCTTCCACCGCTCCAGATACACAATTTTCATTGTCAGCAAAAGGAAAAAAACAAAAACAAATCTAGAAGGCAAAAATCTAGAACACAAAAACGAACCCATGGGTAGGATAACAGTAACTCCTGTGCTTCTATCACATATTTCTGTCTTAGTCATGCTTCTTCATGTTTAGCTTCCAAAAGAGGTCCACAGTGCCACTGGCCACAAGCTTGCCTTGCTCTGCATCGAGCCATGCGGACACCACACCAGTTCTGAGCCACTGCACTGTGAAGATGAGATCAGCTCTTCCCTGTAAATAACTGAGAAGCACACCTTGACGGTCACACATTCTCTGTGATAACTCTTCAGAGTAAGCTTTTCTTCAGGGTTTGGGGTTGAAGGGAATGCTGGATGCGAAATCACACCAGATTCTCTAGGAAATTGGGCCAATGAAGCCCAACAGTGACACATAGAAAAACACCAAAACAAAACAAAACAAAAAACCCTAGCAATGCCACAGAATATTTCAATGCTAAATTGTAATTCCAAGCATCAGAGTCTACACATGTAGACATAAACACTTTTGAGAGGATGAGCCTGGGGAACTGGGACAATGTGTACATTGTTTGTCCAATCATGAAATCAAGTCAAATCAAAGATTAGTCTATAAAAGACTTCCTCTCCAAAACAGTAACCTCACATACACATAGAAAAGGATATTAGCATGCCACTAAAAAGGCTACCTGGAGGTATACCTGAGGAAAACAATTACATAATATTTTATATGCATGGTCTACTAAGACCAGGAGTATGTTACTCAAACAAACAGCAGTGCATGCTGGCAGCTCAGCCTTGGGATGTGTTTCCATTTGATGCCACAAGCACCTTTAGATTGAGGCAGTGGGAACTAGACATCAGAGTGAGTCTCTCAGTCTTCCAAGGATGACAGGGCAGGAACAAGAGCCAAGTAAGTGCCAGGTTTCATTTTTAAACTTACTTGCCTATCTTTAAGGAAGCTTCTACTCAAAATGTGACAAGAACTGTCTTGGTCCTGAAACCCTTGCCTATGTAAAACAAACAAACAAACAAACAGCAACAACAACACAAGGGGTGTCCTAGGTTAAGTGGAGAGAAAAAAATAATATTCATCTTGCAAGGTTTCCAAAGAAGGGGAATGTGCACCTTGCCTCCAAGCATGAATGTCACCTGCTAGACACAAATGCGTGTCGGCACACACCAGAACGCCAGGGCGGGAACTGCAAAGGCTTCCCTGCTGCACAGACTAAGGAGACACATCATCAGACAATCTTAGAAGCCCTCACCTCTCCTGAAACCAAAGTCAGTTAGGGGAACAACTATCATATCCATGATTGAACTTTATCCAGGAGGCTAACCTGCACCTATTACCTTACATGGTTACTTTAAATGAGTATGCTAAGCACCACTGTTTACCTATGACTGTCACATTTGAATAAGGACATGTTTAAATAGAGCCCTGCCAGCTTCTCTTCTCAGAAATGGCTGGAGCTTAATTTGCAAAAGATGCCCGAAAGGATGGAATAGGGATTTTGAAAATGTTTCTCTTATGTGTGTGAGTGTCCTGTCTCCCTGTATGTCATGCCTAGGAGATGTTGGCTTCCCTGGGCCTGGAGCTACAGATGGATGCAAGCTGCCCTGTGGGTGCTGGGAACTGAGCTGGGCTCTCTACAAAAGTAACCAGTGCTCCTCAGTGATGAAGCTTCTCTTGAGCCTCCAGTGAAGCACAGTTTTATAACGATAGAAAAGCCCTTTCCCCAGGGCCCCCCTCGGTTTTAATCAGCAGTTGTCTTGCATGTTTTCCAATTGCTCCTCTGCAGACACTAAGGCTGTTATATATTTTACATATTCAGCATCATTCACTGCCACACACGCAGACAAATTATCATTTAAAATCTGTAATGTTTGAATTGAAATAAAACTTAGGTGTACAATGGCAAATGTTCCTGGATTAATTGAGTTGCAGGAGACATACTCCAAAAATTGACTGAAGTCCATGATATTAGAAAGACAGAAAATTTATCTAGTTTTAGTAAATGTCAAATCAGCAGCTATTGCTTTTAAGATTAATAAAAGATGTAATGGTTTCTAGATACCCTCTAAATAGAGATTACTATGAATGGAGAAGTGATTTACCAACAGTCACCACAATGAGATTTCTTTAAAGGTTACAATCATCAGTTATTTAGCTGAAACACTGCCGAGAACGCCTGGTCATTTCGTGAATAATGCATAATGTTCATTGTAGATTTGATCTCTACTATAACAATACATATATTTCTAAAATAATAGCAAAAACTATCTGTTGCTTTCCAATTGCTTAACATATCATTTCCATGAAGTAATTGACTCACGACATATTATACACTGTCACCTGAGTGTTCTCTCTGCAAGCATAACTTGTAATAATCTGTATACAATGGGCATCACACAACAAACTCATCAACCTTTATAGACTGCTAAGAAAAGATGTGATGAATGCAGGGCAGAGTGAAAGACCTTTTGGAAGCAGCAAATTAAAATTATTAAAATTCTACACAGTTGTGTGAGACAAATTTAAATTTCAGCTTTGAAATTTAATTATTAGCATGATCAACTCATCACATTAAAAAATGTTGCCTACATAGTGTGAGCACTTTTCATATAAATTTTAAAATGCCTTTAGGTTTATTCAAGAGGCTGTTTGGAGAGGCTCAAAGTATAATGTCTGTCTGTTTTATTGTTGGATTATGAACTGCACTTCACACAGTGCCGCGGGCTATTTATATGAGCTTGTTTATCCACATGAACTTCTTCAAGGGCACAACACAGAAGACCTTAATAAATTAAAATGAATTTCTTTTGATGTTGTTGTTTCATGACTGTTTGATCAGAATGAGTAGCAGTTTTGCATTAAAGAACTAGAATAAAGCAATAAGCAGTACACATATTCTATAGCAGGGCCAGCTTGTAGGAAGTGCCTGTGCATCCTAGAGACACAGGAGGACCAGGGTAGAAAGGATGGAGTCACTGAGCTTGAACCTTCAGTTCCAGCCTGTGCAGTTTACTATTAACGAACATGTTTCAATTCCTATGCTCTACCATGATGCATAGTTATGCTCTATGCATTAACTAAGAAGATTTGTTGTCTCCTTCCAGGCTCCTCAACTTCCTCCCAACCTCCCGGTCTTCATCAGCGATACCTCATACCCTTGCATAGACTGTGGCACCCATGGGAGATGTGACCATGCTCTTATCTTCTTACCCATCTTAATCGTAACAGGAAATTATGGAGCTGAGCTGACTGAAAGCCACACAGTGAAAAATCAATTAGTGGTTATAGTCTACGCCTGACAAAATTCTCACCTGGAATGTTTGACAGTGATGACACAAAATGAACATAGTTTATAGTAATGATATGTGACAGCTCATCTGACAGGAAGTCAAGAACATAGATTCTGGGCTTAGATCTGCTAAGAATTCATTGTAAACTCATCTCTTGACTCTGTAAAGTAAGTCAATATTGCTATATGATCTAAAGGTTTGCATCTGAAAAAGACCATCATTCCAAACATAAATTGTTTCATGATACAAGAACAGAATGAACAGGCAATAGAGTTGCCATACTTATCAAGAAAGCCTTTTTACTTTAAACTCTTTTTTTTTTTTTTCAATGCAGTTTATTCAGGAACCTTGAACAATCATCTGACCCTGGGTAAAGCCAGCCCACTTTAAATAGCCTCTGGGTAGCCAACCTCAGCATGCCACGTGGGCAATGCAGATAGGTCCACATACATGGAAGCAAGCCAGATCCTCAGCCTTAGCCAAATGTGGAGTTGTTTGTGACAGAGAGCACTCACCATCGGGAAGGTGGAAGGTGGAAACCAGCTCCATCTTTCAGGCACGGCATTACGCAGCTCTCTACAGTTCCCCCTTTTTGTTTTGGACGCATCAGGCAAGAGTAGAGGTCTGATCTCTGATATTAGAAATAAATTGGGACTTTGTACTGATGTTCATTTAGGTGTCATCCACCCAAAGAGCATCAGACCCGTCCGATACCTTTTTCTCAGAGGTGGGACCTGGGGCATCAACCTGCATGCAATCAGACATGCTCTTCTCTGGGTCCAAAGCGGCTGAACCTGAGTGCAGTGCTTAGCCTCGCATCCTGAGCGTAACATAACATTTTGGCTTTTTATGGTAGCCAACCATGCTTGGGGAGACTGTCCTGCTTCAATGGCTGTAAAGGCCTGAATGGTCATGGCTGCATTACACTGTTGTGAGACTCTAATCTTGCATATATACCACAGGCAAACCAAGGTGACCAACACCAGAAGGCCTGCTAACGCTCCCATGCCCGCCATTCCTTCAGATGATTCATGGCTGCAGCAATCCATGATGATAATCCTGTGGCTAGTCCTGCGTCCACTCTGGTAGAATTTACATGACAATGGCCACTCTCAGCTGCTCCATCATAGTATCGAATTCTCCAGTCCAATTACCTAAAATATAGCTAGACAATTGTTTAGACAGATTTGCAGCACAGGAAAAATTCTCATGTTGTATGCTAGCGACTCAAAGTCCAGCATACTTTCAGCATACTTTCATTGACAGCCAAGTTGAGCGATTTGCCATAGGGTATCAATTTGCTCCTGTACGAGGTCAATCCTCTGATTGAACACCATCAAACCTCCTTTTAGTTGAGCATTAATTCCTTTTTGTACATCTAAGGCATGAGCTACATTGGCTAAAAGGTTATGGAAAGGCAAAGAGGATGGACATCAGAAGAAGAAGAAAACAGGAAACAACCTAGGAACCTACCACAGAGGGCCTCTGAAAGCCTCTGCCCTACAGACTATCAAAGCAGATGCTAAGCCTGATGGGCAACTGTTGGGCAGAGTGAATGGAATTTTATGTAAGAACTGGGAAATAGTAAGAGCTGGAGAGGACAGGGTCTCCACAAGGAGAGCAACAGAACAAGAAAATTTGAACACAGGGAACTTCCCAGAGACTCATACTGCAACCAAGGACTATTCATAGAGATAACCCAGAACCCCTGCACAGATGTAGCCCAGGGCAGTTCAGAGTCCAATTGGGTTACATAGTAATGTGAAGAGGGACTGCCTCTGACATGAACTGACTGGCCTGCTCTTTAGTCACCTCCTCCTGAGGGGGAGCAGCCTTACCAGGCCATAGTAGAGGACAATGCAGCCACTTTTGATGTGAACTGATGGACTAAGATCAGAAAGGAGGGGAGAACCTCCCCTATCAGTGGACTTGGGGAGTGGCATGCATGCAGAGGGAGGAGGGAGGGTGGGACTGGGAGGGGAGGGAGGGGCTTATGTGGGGATGCAGAATGAATAAAGTGTAATTGATGAAAAATTTAAAAAAAAGGGAAAAAATAATTTAAGAACCTTAAATAACTTTCAAAAGTGGAGGAAAACATGGAGTTAGTCAATTTACATGGAGCACTTCTCGCCCCTGGGGGCAATGGTCTCCTGAACCTACTCAGACCTCGGACACCACCACTGCTAGTTCTAGAACTGATGCAGGATGTTCCAATGAGGGGGTTAAAGCTTCTCATAATATTTCCTATAAGCCCACACCTGTTTGTTTATATCCCCCATTTTTATTCATTATTATCCAGATAGAGCCAAGTAATTGTGGTAATGATACTTGCTTTTTTGCCCAATGCTGTAATGCTAGTATATTTACTAGCTGGTTACTCGCATGCCTCGCTGGGTGCCTGTGCCCATTGATGCCCTCACGCTATGACTCTCTTCAGACAGAAAAGGGATCCTGGAATTACAGCTGCCATTGTTACTGCCATCTCATTGGCGGCTGTTGGAGCTACCACCACGGCATTAGCCATGAGTCATACTGGGCAGACTGCTCACTTTAAACTCTTAAAAAATGGAAGTAAATGAAAATTATCCTAAACAAATAGGTATACATCCAGTCCATCAATGTATAGCAAATTAAATAATATATTTTTATACTGTATGGTTTCTGACTCATTAAACTTATCTGCTTTTTATACTGTTCTAAAGAAACATGAAAATACTCACGCCTAAACTTGAGTAAACAATTTATCAAAAATATATTTACTAGAATTATCTGCAAATCTTCTGTGAGATTTCAGGGTTACTCTGGAGTCTAGAATATGCATTCGTGTGGCACCAAGTTGAAATCCCATTCTCAAAGGCAGAACAGCCAACAGGAATATGTGTTCATTTTTTTTTCATGTTGACATCCTAGCCACGAGAGGTACCTTCGGTGTGTGTTCTCAAGCGTTAGAGCAGGGCTGAAGAGACTCTAAAGCCAAAATTATTCACTCTAAGTTCCTTTATAGGAAATTTTGTCAGCTCTGCTCTAGAGGAAAATAACATGGAGTCTAAATTTAATCTCTCCCCTCTTAAGTGAAGCACAATTTTTATTTTATTTTTTTCATCACATTTTTCCTCCTCTGAACTCATCCCAGGGTCTTACCACTTCCCGGCCCATCCAACTTCAAAACAAAACAAAACAGAGAATAAAAACAGACAAAAAACAAGCAATAAGGAAAAACATCACACAAAAACATGAAGTCCATTTTGTGCTGGCTAGTCATTCCTGGCATGGGGTTGAGGTACTCAGTCTTACTCTAGTTGAGGAAATTCATTTTTCTTTCCCTAGCTTGTAACAAATGCAAACAGCTTCTTGATTAGGAGCGGGACTCTGTGTCAACCTTCCTTTCTTCTAAGGGCACAATTCTTAAGTACAGATGGAGTCTGCCTCCCTATAAGATATGCGAAATATCTTAAAGAAAAGAGCCATGTCTATTACAAAATGCACTTATTTTTCATGTGTTCCCTGTGTACATCATGTGAATATAAGTTTATATATTATCCTCAATAACTGCATAAGCAATAAGCAACCAACCTTTCTCACTGTGGCATCATGTTGGCACCCTGAGCATTAGAAAGCTTCTCAGTTCACAGTTTGTAATTAGGGATTTTCAAACTAAGTGATCCACATATATGTCAACAAAACTCTTAAGCAAGCAGTGAGAAATTGTCATAGTCACATCAGACCCTTCAGTTTGATCAGAATCCAAACAAAAGGTTACAGCATCTCACCTGTACTCTTTCCAACAACTTTCCAAACACAGCCAAAGCTACAAGGACTTTTCCAGAGGTAGCTGAGAATATAAAATCACCTAAAGAGCATCTCGAATGTGCATAGCAGCATATGCCTTTAATCCTGGCACTTGGTAGGCAGAGGTAAGCTGATCTCCATGAGTCTGAAGGCAGCCTGGTCTACACAGTGAGTTCCAGGCCAGCCAGGTCTATACAGTAAGACCCTGTCTCTCCCTGAGCCCCGCCCCCCCCCCCTCCCCCAGAAATGGAACAAGAAAAGACTCATCGGTGAAGACGACCTGAGTTTGGTTCTCAGCTCACTGGGTAATTTACAACTACCTGTGAATTCCAGCTCCAGGGAGATCCAATACCTCTTGCTACCCATGCTCATGCAGACACATATACTTAACATAATAAAAAAATAAATCTAGAGGAAAAGAAAGAACTTAATTTGCATTTGCCCACAGAAGAGATTATCTGAACCTCCCTAAACAGTCTGTGATGCCTGCAAGGGTTCCATCTGTAAGGTTAGGACATGAGGTATCAGGATTGTAGGACATCCACCACGAACAACATAGCACTAAGAAAGGGAAATCAGTGGCCAATATCACATATACACCAATTAATTCATGCATATTAGAACAGTAAAAATGCCCTCGATATTTAGGGGTTTCAAAGAACAAGAAAATTCTAAAATTAAAGCATCACAGGGACAGAACTATTTACAAATAATTTTAAGAGTAACTCTGTCAAGGATTTGAAAAACAAAAACATGTTTATATTCATAACATTCAGCCAATGTGTCCATAGAGAAACATGAAAAATTAATAGATGGATTGATTTTCAAGGTCAACAAAGTTATTAATTTAAAACTACCTTTCTGGTTGGACCTTGCTCTCCTCTTATGTTTATTTACTTAACACAAAACACATTAGCTGTACCTATTAGCCAACATCCCCATTGCCAATTGTCAAGAAGGTGGATGTATTTGTATAATAAATTAGTACATACATGTAAATTATTTCATCCTAACTCCTACAAAATCTTCTATCATGTAAAAGAATGCTTAGGCGGACAGACTTTTTGAAAATAAAATAGAAATAGAAGAGATTTATTTCACCTTCACATGGTGTCTTTCTCATGCAGAGTTCAGATTTCCACATTTGTATCCCTTTAAAGGATTTGATATGCAGGAAAAGAAGAAAGGATGATGGTGAACATTTCATCTCAGAGATACTGACAGACCACCATAACGCAGACAAAGCAGTGGCCTAAAACCTACCTTTTACTGAGGTGTTTGGTGGAGGGCCTTCCATCCTCAAGTTCCATGGAGGGTCTCCTTGATTGGCAAAGTCCCTCATCTTGAGATAGCTAATTGTCAGTCGGATGATGGATGCCTTGTCCAGCTGGCTGGTGATGGCTGCAGGAAGAGGCAACAACTTGGCCAATTCATAGAACTCAAAGTTTTCTTTTCCCCGGCGGGAGCGAGCAGCATCTCTGGATTTCTCCTTTCTCAGTGCCTGTAAGCTGAAAACAAAGAGAAAGGAGAGGGCTGTTTAGAATACGTGATTGTGATTTTTTAACTTCTACCACCTTTCCACCCAAAATATACCAAAAGTAAACTCTGGATTCAAAAGCTACAGTTAGATGGATTTCAAGGAACGTCTATGGTGACCTCTCGTCCCAAACACAGTTATGACTAATGAAATTGTGTTTTGTTTGTTTCAATGCTGGACTCTTCTAGCTGTCAAGGCAGTGAGATACAGCCCTTGTTCCTAAGACATGAGGCAGAAAAGTGAGGCATAATGTTATAGCCATAAGCAGTTTAAGGCTCAGCTGGTATGGTTGTGCTACTATACCAATTCTCAACTTGAAGATTTGTTTCATTTAACTTTCATTGGCATTGGGATCTTTAACCACAAAAGGAAACAGTTTGGAATTTTTGCTTCAATTATCATCTTGGAGAGCAAATGTGAACAGGAGCATAAGTCATTTTGGCAGAATCAACAAAGATAATGCTCTGGTGTTCTTAGCCCTCTACAAGGATCTTCAGCCTTTCAGTCACATGACAGAAACATCACACTGAAAATCTGGATTTTAAAGGTGTTGATGAGCAGTTGATAAGAGAATTATAAGAGAATGCCGGGATTTCCTATAAATGGGCCTGCATTAGCATAGGTTAGTGTCTCTGAGATACTAGAAAGTGCACTGCCCAAAAAGCCAGATTTCATGATAGCATGAAAGACAAGCTCTGTCTGGGTTGTTAAAATTTATAGACATTATAGACATATTACTTCACAGAGGAGGCAACAGGTTGGATCCAGAATTTCCTTTAACTATTCATGTGCATTTCTGTTTGAAGTATGCTCACATTACTGAGAGCAGAATCTGGCGCAACTGAAGCCATCTGTGAGAATCTGGTGGGAGAGCCGTCTCCTCTGAGTCACTTTCACGGCTTTGTATCTGATGGGCAATGCATTCAAACTCAGACCCCAGTGATAAGTAACTGGGTTATATTTACAGCACCAAGGAACTAATAAAATAACTGTTGACTATTTGTGTTACTGAATGGAGTCATTTTAAATGCTTAAATCCATATCCCGGGGTCCTGTAAAATCAAAAGAGCAGCAAGGAAGGAAGGAAGTGCAGAGAAAGAGATCAAAATGTTTCAGTAGTTTGGCTCCATTCTCCATTAATAAAAAATGGAGAATAATCTTCCAAACCACACTATAGCAGCCATGGACTGTTCACAGAGGAAAAGCCCATTCTCTTCATACATCCCAAAGATCTTACAGAAGATCTGCATAACTTAAGAAATGCCATGATACTTGCTAGGTAAATAGCACAAGAAGCATATTTGCTCACTTTCTTGGTAAGTAAGGAAATAAATATCATAGTTAATATTTAATATTGACCAATAATGCTATCGTTTTGAGTCTTTTGAGTAATAAAGACTTGTCCTGCAACATGATTCAGGTGATAACTTCAGGCGGAAACATAACTAACTTATGAGGAAAAGATGTGTTATGTCACATACTTCCCAATAGCTTCATCATTTATTAGAATCTA
Organism: Meriones unguiculatus; assembly: GCF_030254825.1. Lineage (NCBI taxonomy): Eukaryota > Metazoa > Chordata > Mammalia > Rodentia > Muridae > Meriones > Meriones unguiculatus. The sequence continues at coordinate 58,647,756 of NC_083355.1, read as the reverse complement.
CAAATGTTTAATAGTGGCTTGTTGAAAACTATGTAAGTTACAGATGTCTTAACATTGAACACAGTGCGGGTGTCTCCAGGATCCACGCTAAGATCTTAGGCCAGAGGATCTTAGGTTTTTCTTTGTATAACACAACTAATTCATCTGCTGACCGCTAAGTGGCCTATGCTAAAACCATCATAGATTTCAGCGCAGGCCTTTTTTTCTTTTTCTTTTTTTTTTTTTCCACAACACGTGAACAGGGGATGGTGCAGGGACTGGAGTTTCGTGCTGTTCTCTCCTTGTGTTCTTGTAACTAAATACTATCCTGGTGGGCTAAACCAACATTTTCTTGGTGCAGTGAGTGCCTATGATGGAGTTCCAGAGCAGGGATTTCCAGGGCCATCAAGGTTGAGGAAGGGACTTTCAGTGCATGGCGAGAATCAAAGGAACTGGAGGCCAACAGCATGCTGCCATTTCCAGATAAAAAAAGAATCCAAATTTCCTTTAGAAAATTTCAAAAATTAATAACCAATTAAAGATTTTGTTTCACTGTGCATGCCAATAAAGCATGTTATAGTCAATCATGGATCAGTGACTCACTTTACAGTTGGGCAATAACTGGGGAGGCCAATTTCGAAGGTAGTTTTACATGGATGTTATGTGTAATTTTCCTTGTCACCCAAATGATCATAAATGAATTCATTCATTATCTAATTAATATTCCTAATATTTGCACTAGAAATTTCTCCATGTAACTAAAGCAAAGTGGATGATTAAGCAATTATTCTGAAATTGATATTAATGAATAGGCTTGTCAATAAACCAAAGGAAAAAAATTAATCCTCATGAGGGCTGGGGATGCGAGGAGAGGGAGAAATGAATCGGGAAAGGCTGGTGGAAGGGCACTAAGTTAACATTGTCTAGGAATCAAGAATACAGCAGCAAGGGTGCTCATGTACAATGCGGGGAGTATATACAACAACAGAGTAACACACACACACACACACACACACACACACACCCCAAAACACAAAACAGAAGAAGGCGCTGCCAAAGTTTCCACCATACAAAAATGATGGTTTTAAAAAGATAAAATGTTTAATCTGATTTAAACGTTACACAATACCTACACGTGTTGAATATTCTATATGGTACCTATAAATACATATGACTTTAATATTTTGTAAATGTTAAAATGAAAATAGGCAAATATTAAAACATAGTATAACTAAAGCATTAAAAATAATCATCAGACACTGCAAGACTGTAGAGACCACTAGTAGCTTTCAAAAGTTTATAAGGACACAACCCTTTCCCCTCACGGAAGGAGACACTGGCAGCCCTAAACGCTTTGCCTAAATATCACACTTCACTTGCTTTTCCATGCTATCGCTGAGCAATGCTCCTAAAAGGCACACACACAGAGACAGTGACAGAGACAGAGAGACCCTTACAAGCACCCCCCCATTCTCTTTGCTACTTTCTTACCTCCACTTCCCTCAGCTCTAAGACATAATATGCCCCTCTTCTGAAGTCATGTTCTTGGCTGTTATCTTAATAATAAAGGATTTCCATGACTCTCACATCACATCACTATGCAGGCACCATAGTTCAGAAGACTTTCAGAACAACAGAACTGTGTCTATAATAAGTAGTAATTGGTTTTGAGGGCAACAGCAATAAGATACAGTCAAAAGATCATAAGGGCTGTTGAGACTCTGGTATAATAGATGAAACTAAAGATCTTACAACAATAACACAGCTTGCAGGTTAATTTTTTGCTCGGTTTTATGAAGTAGAGCCTAGCTATAATCAGTTCTCAAATTGAATTAAGGACCATGTTAAAACCTAAAATAAACTTTGTTTCTGTGTATTTTGTTCTAGACAAAACATTCTGGCTGCATTCCTCAAGTTCAAAAGTAGCGTAGGTTGGGTGTGTATGAGGAAGATACCACAGTGCCAGTCTCTGCCATTAAAAACATGACAAGGCTTCAGACCCACAATTATTTGCTTCCTGGATACAAACCTCCCAAGGCTCTACTGTGCTCAGTTTAAGTTCTGGATAGAAGAAACAGAAAGCCTATTAATCCTCAGCAAAGACTGACAATATCAACTCCTTTTGGCGACTGCAACAAAAATTATCATCACCAACAGATAACATCAACAAATTAGTTCAAAAGACCTCATTTTTCTCTCTCTATATTTTTTCCACCATGTAGCATATGTAAAGTTGTGTTTCTGTGTTAATTTTTCAAGAGATAAGTGAGTGATTTTCAGATTGTCAAATGGGTCCAGTCACCCTTACTATAGGGTAATACTTAGCTAAGATCTACAGTTCCTGCACAGGGAAGGCTCATCCAAATTATTTGTTGTTAACCCTTGCTCTATTACTTATTACCTATGGTCAACTCACCCCTAATGCCTCTGGTTTTGTTATCTGTAAAATGGGATAATACTGCTATGTACCTTTGTTATATTTGTTAGAAACAAAGTTTTAATGAAATGTTTATAGTTACTATATAAGACACCTGTGATGATAGACTAACTGAATTTCACATGGATAGTTTGATTCTTCAAATGTCCACAATGCTCATTTGTAGTGTCGATACACTTTCACTAACATGAGTAAAACAACACCCTTTTATTGATGATACTAAGTTTTCTTTTCTGCATAATATTTATTATTCTTATGGCCTTACATCATATGCCACAGGTATACTTAGATAGTCACATCCATGTGTACACATGTGTAATTAATTAGTAAGCTTGAACTTTTGTAAAAATAATTCTTAATAGGAGAATGGGTAGCCATTTTCAGTATACTAAGTAATTTTGTTCGTATATGAAAAATGAACACGTGACAACTATGAAGAAAATAGACTACTCCAGAAGATCAAAAGTACCTATGGAAAAACCTTAAATGGTGATAGTAATTTTAGTAATTTTAAGTCACAAAGATCACATAGGTTTTCATAGAAGGAAAACTGTCTTTTAAAATATCTTCCAAAGCTCACAAATCTGAACAGGCGTCAAATCCAGGACCATGGAGAGCTCACACAATCAGCCATGACTCTGCCTCTCAGCCTCCTCAATGGGAGTAAGGTCAAAATGAGAGGTTGTGTTTAATGCGGAAACTGGGGAAATAGAAGTAACAAAACACGTGAAGAAAGGGCACTGTCAGTACCCCAACGCATGCAACTGTCTATGAGCATAAATCGCTTACTGGGCTGTTTGCTCATTGCAAGGAAAGATGCAACTTCAAATTGATTGCTCGTTAACTTAAAAAGAAATGATATCTTTTGAGGATGATCAACATTAGACTTGCAAAATTGATTCCTTTTGGCTTCAAAGTCATTCTAATGGTTGAAATTATTACTGAACTAAAGCAACTGTAGGAGACAACAATAACAAGAACGAAGTGAAAGTAACAGTTACAGCAGAGCAGCAGGAACATGTTCAGCCAATGCTGACCAGGTCTGTAGAGACCTCTTCAGAGACATGCTTTTGCAAACTCTTTCACAATGTAGATGTGTTTACTGCCTTTGCCATTGCCACTACAATGATACCCTCTAAATGGAAACCTTACCACGAAGCCTCAGTTCGAACACCTTCTGGAAAGTTTTACACTCTAAAATCTAGTCTTTCTGAAAGAACATGGCAGTTTCTGGTCATCCCGCTGTAGGGGAGGAAAAGTGGGGTAGAAACAACTTTACATTTTGCCTTTTTTAAGGTACTTCTAAGAAGCCAGACAGGGAAGATTTTATGGATTTTCCTACTTGTTTTTGCTTAGGAGAACCCAGCACTACAGACTCCTACTATTTATCAATTAATCTGGCATGCAGCCTCAAAGGGAGAAGGTAGACCTGTATTAAAAATGCAGCCATCAAAAATTCATCAAAGGCTTCAGCATTTTAACTCATGAACCTTTGAACACCTGCACACTTGTCAGATCTCCGGTCATAGTTAATGGTGAAATCCACGGTTACTCCAGTACCGACGCTTGCCCTGACATGAGCTGAATGAGAAGGCCGTTCAGGAGAAGTCTACAAAAAAGATTCTATAAGCATGCTGGCCCTGCCTTCATCACTATTAGTGAAACAGCCCTCCCCACTCTGACACCACACAGAATTCCAAGTCCATCAGATCAGTTTGCTACGGAATAAACTCTTCCAGGTGTATTTTTAGAATAAGTGTAAATACACCGTAGTATAACTGAGAAATGGATAAACAAGTATTACCTGGCTGATAGATGAACAACAAAGCTCACAAATGGAAGTATTTTAAAGTTCTTCAAGAGAAGGCAATCATTTCGGAAGTCTTCATTTAGTGCATGAAGCAAGCAGGATAGTACATACTAGAGGTTCAAACTGGAACTTTCGAGTTCAAGGTAAGAACTCTGCTGCTTAACTAATGCAGTGCTCATAGCTGTCATCATTAATTTATGTTAGCGTCTGTAAACATCAGGAGTATAATAGGCCAATTTCACAACTAAATATAGATGCACATTTTGCCCTTATATAAATGGCAGATTGCCACTGTAGATCATCGGCGCAGCAACGCATCAGTAAAGATGCACTGTTCGATGGTCTGATGCGCGCACAATATATAAAACCAGTTGTAATGGTTGTTTGGAAGCAAAGTGTAACAGCAGCAAAATTTCATTTGTTCCACAAACTCAGGATATATTAAGCTTGGCGGACAAAGACTGTTTGATGTGCTAAATCAGTTTGACCTTCATTCTTGCTTTATTTTTCTCATTTAACATGTGAAATGACCATTATTTTTCCACATGTAAGAAAATATGAAACCGATTGCTTTTAAACAGTGTCAAAAAAATCTGTTACTGCTAACATTTGAAAAAGTATCAAAACCAAGAAGCATGCTTACGGTTTTTAAGCTAAGACATATTCTGATGGGATAATCGTGACCCTTCTGACTTGTGGTAAAGCAGATCAAAAGAGTAATTAAAGCCATTCATCTGAATGCCTTCCCTCATCTTCAGAAAATGTCTGTGTATGTTTGAACTTAATAATTAAATTAAATGGTTTTAGCCAATGAGAGCTTTTCATTCTTAACACTTTAAATAAGAGGATCTCATTCTGGAATGAGTCATTAGAACAGTAATAAAGAAAGCTGAGCATTCTGCCCAGCCCTTTTCAACCAGTTCACCTTGGTTCAAATCACCCTTGAATGAACCACAGCAAGACCAACTATTCATCATGTGCTTCGTTGTATGCCCAAAGTCTCGTGAATCACAGTGTTTTGTTCTTCGGTTTTTGTTTGTTTTTTTTTTTTTTTTTCTCTCCTACAACTTCAACATACACAACTGGCAGCTCTATACTAATGGGGGGAAAACTGCAGCTTTATCAAGTAATTTCTCTCCACCCAATAAATAGCACTTTTCCTTGGGGCAGCTTGTATATTTCACACCTTAAATTTCTATTTACCAAATCAGCTAATCACTTCACAATTGAACTCAGAACAAAAAAAAATTATCAATTAAAGTGGTTGAAACTCCCGCAAATTATCATTTAGGGATGAAGTAATTGCTTTCATCAGGGCAGAAAAGCCCGCCAGAACAGAAATGTCACTTTAGATTAGTGTCCTCACTCCTGAAGCTATGGATGGCACCGCTGATAGAAGACTAAATGCCAAGACCAATCAATTGCTTTTGTGGCTCTGCTCTGAGCTGCTGTAAAAGGGGCCATTTTCTAGGATCTACTCTTCATTATAGTAAATGCTATCTCCTTGGTAACATAATTCCATTTCTCATAAATTCTGTCTGCGAGCATTGTCCTAACAATGGATGTTTGTGGAAAAGAATGCTGTTGGTTTAATGCACAGAATTAAGTGTGAATGGCTGTCAAACTGCTATAGTTTACTAGTTCTTAAACATAAATTGAAGTCCTACATTAAAAAGAATTCTTGGGAGAAATGAATGTCCTGAACAAGGGGAAGATACTATATTTGAAGGCTCTGTGCTCTGTTCTAGGATTTTGACCATTCAAGTATTTATCTGTTCTGTACATTAAACTGGTCAGCACACAGTAGTGGTTGAGAAACACTTAACTTGCTTCCCCAGCAGTGTGGTTTGCAAATGCAAAACCTCAGAAGCAAATATGAACTCATTAGGTCAGTGCATGTACTTTGTGAATAGCCCAAACTGCATTTAAAAAAAAGAGAAAGAAAGAAAGAAAAGAAAAGAAAAAGAAAGGTGTTCTTTGAAGTGGGCACTTCCTGGAAAGTGCACAGATCTTAACTGATATCCCCCCTTGAAGTTCTGAGGACCTGGATTATAGGCTCAATTAAAAGGAAATCAAAGGAGCTAATAGTGTGAGAAGGCGGCAGTTCCCTCTAACCCTCTTCTGTGGTCTGAAGTTTAGACAGGGATTCAGGATCGTGGGTCTGTGCCCGACGTGGGATAAAGGCTTTCTCCTCCTGGTGAGCACACATGTGTCGCTTCCATTAACTGTAACAGCAGGTGTGAGCACGCCTGAGAGGACGCCACCGCCAAATATTTGGAAGGGGCTGAGGATCTCTGTGAGAGGCCAGTGTGAGGCTAAGGTGGGCACCTCTGCCTGAAGAGCCTTTCCTGGCTCCCAACAGACTGCTGGAATGTCTAGCTCTCCAACAATGCCAACAGCAGGGCATGGCATGCATCATCTCTGCTTCTTAAAAGTACCCATACTACCAAGAACAGCATGGAACTTAATGCAGTAAAAAACACCAACAGGTTTCAATAGCTACGGTATCACACCCACTTTCAAAGTGTTTGAAAAAGAATGTCTTCATGGCTACAGTTTTCAGCAGGGAGAAGAAGCCGCTGTCTGAGAATGAGCCATAATCTACTCTTCACCCATCCAACACTGAATCAGAGTTGCTTTCTCTCATGGACCACGTCATTTGTGCTGCAGGTGAGGTGGGGCAGGAGTATGGATTTTCCTCCAACTTTTCATACCTCTCCCTATAACTGGCGAGTAAATTTGGCTCAGGGAGGAAGTTCTCTGGACGCTGGACTTCTTGTGCTCCAAGTGGGGGAAACCTGGATAAACCAGGAGAGCTGAGGCCTACATCATGACTCAAAGTGGAGAGGGCAAGCGGCTTGCATAAGACGACCCTTGGCAATGATCACCAGCCCATCGTCGCCACCTGAGCACCACTGTGCCTGTCAGGGGGAGATGTCATGATCCATTCTCTCTATTGAACTCTACGACACTGATAAAGCCAGATTTAATTACAATCACCTGTATAAATTCCATGATAACTGTTATAAAAACTTGGTTCTTTGATGAACTATTGAATAAAACGCCCATTTTTTTCAGGATTCTGGTTGTGTTATTAATTGCTTCAAATCACAAACTCAATTGCTTTGAGATTCAAATTCAAAATGACCTTTTACATAGGGAAAATTCACTTTTCCTTTCAATTTTCTTCATGTGTGATTTCGAACACTTTTGAAAGCACAACTACGTGAAAGCACTTTTAAAAACTTTCAGGCTTGATATGACACATTTGGAAAGCGGCAAGCATGCTTTGACAAGTCTGAAGATATTTAAGTGTGAAAATGAAAGTTATGATCACGTGACCACCCACACAGGCCATGCTTTACTAGCATCAAGTAATACATCTGTAGAGTTTAACTATGCGCATTCCTTTGGGAAAGACACACAGCTGAGGAAAATGGTCACCTTTTCTCTAAGCACTACTGTAGGTAGAACAGCCCGAAGGGACTGGATACGCTGTTTCTCACTTGCCTTGGGGTTTGGGGGGATTGTGTGTGTGTGTGTGTGTGTGTGTGTGTGTGTGTGTGTGTGTGTGATTTCATACAGATGTGTGCATCTGTGGACACTCATAGGTAGAGGCCAGTGATAAACATTGGTGTCTTCCTCCATCACTCCCCACCTTATTTTTTGACACAGGATCATTGCTCATCGCTTTGGCTAGGTGGCATGGCCAACAAGCACCAGGGAGATTGATGTTTCCTCTTCCCTGGCACGGGGTACAGCCATAAGCCCTTGTGACACAGTTAAGTGGATACTGGAAACCCAAACTCAGGTCCTCATGATTGCATGGCATGCACTTTTCCATGGGTTCTAAAAGCAGTGCATGGTTGCCAGCATTAGAAACCAATTTTCAGGGAATACTTTAAACATATATATATATATATATATGTTTAAAAGTTTACCCAATTTAAAGCTCACTTCATAAAAACTGTTAAGAAAAAGTAAACAATGATTTGAACAAAACATTTCTAAAAGAATATTCACTACATAATGGGAAATAAACTTTAGAAATAGAGCATGGATTATTCCAGAGACATCAAATGCTGACACTGAAAAAGCCCTCAAAGGCTTGGTAAATGTATCTACAAGAGCTTATATGGGTAATCATAAAACTGAAGCTATATACCTACATGTGAATAAGTGGACAGAAAAAGATAACTCCAAATCTAGATAATTCCACCAACCAAATATTGAGACCGCTTATTCCTACATGTTAAGATCAGGTGGGCAGGAGCAAAGTATGTGCTGAAATTCATTCAATAAGCGTCTTTTGCACAGTTATTTATTTTGCTTAGGTGCGTTACTATCAGAGAACAGCACGGAACTTAGTGCAGTAATAAACACTAACAGGTTATACCCAGTGTCAAAGTATTTGGGAAGATCACTCCATGGTTACAGTTGTCAGCAGGGAGGAGGAAGCCAGCGTCTGACACGCGTGTGTGGTGGATGGAGGACAGCTTGTGCAGCCCCCGTGAGGGTCCCCAATACTCAGCTCCGGCTGGCGGCTCGCCAGCGCGCTTTCACCTGCTGAGACGCTTCAACGGTCCTCAGTAAACCCACTTTTCATATATAATTAAAAAGTAAGAACACAGTGTATTAAGTTCAAAGATGAGAAGGAGGTGTTCCGGGAGGCTTACTAAATGGTTTATCGGATAGTGCCATCAAATGCTATCCTGCCACGGTCTGCAAAGCCAAAAGTGGTTTTGAGAAAATGATTGGCTTGGTCGCTCTGTAAAACAGAACTGAAATAGAAAAAAGAAAAAACCTGGAAGTGGCCTGCGCTCCTTTTGAAGTCAAACCAAAAGGGTTTCAACCAAACAATGGAATCCTTGGTTCCTCTGCTCTTCCGTGGCTCTTCAAAGCAGGGTGGCCTGAGAGATGACTCAGTGGTAAAGGTGCTTACTGCCAACCCTGACACCCTGAGCCAATCCCCCGATCCACGTGGTAAAAGGAGAGAAACAACTCCTAAAACGTGTCCTCTGACCTCTACCCACGCTCCTGCACTTTACACCTATAATGCAGATGAAAGGAATTATGAGAAATACTAAACAAAGCTTTGCCCAGGCCATAGTCTGTAAGCTACTGCCGGTGGAGAGAATGTCCTTCTGCTCAGTGAGTCCATGTGTCACTGCCCAAGAGCACAGAGTCTCAGCCAGGAAGAGGACACAGTATGAACACTTAATCACAGAATACAAGACAGCACAGGCTCGGTAAAATACATGCTCCGACCCTGACTCAGGTCAAGGTACAGCTGGGTATGAGAACACCGAACAAACCATTATAATCGGGATAGTTTACTGGTTTTTTAATCGACCACTTCTCACTTCAGTGGTTTGGACTCCTGCAGGTAAGGTGGCTTCAAAGTATTAAATGGGTGTCTGCAACCTCAATGTTTTTACACACTAAGGTAGCATGTACACATATGGATAGAAGAGACATAAGTACTTTATACAGAAGACAACATGGGAAATGCCTGCTTGCTTCTAAGCATCCACTGATCATCCCAGAACCACATCCAGCACAAAATCCACACTCTCTGAACATTCCCAGGAAATGTCCAGTCATCTCATGGAAGTCTGACTAGGGGCCTACATCTATTTAGAGCCAAATGTGGCTACGTAATCGGGTGGCAAACGTTAATTATAATGTGTAAGTCTATACAATAAGGATATAATAATTAGGCCTGTTTCCTGATTTTATGGACTTGCAAGTTGTTTGGGGAAATCAAAGGGTTCTGTGACACAAGTGTATATAAAATGGAAATGTTCTATTCCGTTATCCATTAAGAACCAGAAATAAAGTTTTACTTTTACTGAGCAATTGCTGTAATTTTAATAGGAGCACAGGCCTGAACTGATAGAGTCCTCAGCTGCGGGAGAGAACATGGTGCTTTGTTAGATATTATGATGAGACTGCATAACTGAATAGAGCCTTGAAAGATGCCAACTGTCTCAGTGTGTCCTGCTGTGGTTTGAACGTAAGCCCCTAGACTTAAACGTCTGAACACTTGGTCTCCAAGCTGGCCCTGCTGCATGTGGAAACTTCTGGAGGCACAGCCCTGCGGAGGTAAGTCTCTGAGGGCTGACCTCCGGTTTTATAGGAGAAAAGATGGTGTCCTCTTCACTTTCTGCTTCTTGTCTGGGGATATGAGTGATCATCCAACTTCTGTCCCTGCCACCATGCCTTCACAACAGAAAATATCCCCTTAAACAATAAAACCAGAAGCCAAAATGAATCCTCTTCTTAAGTTGCTTCTGTCTGTGTCTTTGGTCCCAGAAGGGAAAGTTATAACTAACATGGGACCTCATCACAAAGCCTCCACAGCAACTGTGGCTGGACTGATGCTCAGAGGTAAGGTAGTTCCCTGGGATGTGAGAGGTCCTGGGTTCAGCCTTCAACACCCTAGTAAGGGAATCTCTCAGACACCATACAGTTAGTTGAAATACCTGAAGTACACATGGTGTGCTTGAGCATGAGCATCCTGGCAGGGTAGTACACAGATCCTCAACTAACTTGGACAGAGTTGCCTTTTACAGACACTTTAAAAAACCTTTTACTAAATCCCCATGACCTCTCCCGAGTTTTCCTTGGCTTTGTCTGGAATGAGATAAACACGCAAAAAGGGATTCCACTGTAGGAAACTCTCCATTTGAGTTATGGGCCAACAAAGGATCACTTAGTCTTTATTCTTCTGAAAGACAGGAGTGTTATAAAATTAAAAAAAAAAAACCCTAGTAACCAAGTGCAAATAGATGCATACTTATCACCCTGCACAAAACTAAAGTCCAAGTGGATCAAAGACCTCAATATAAAACCAGACATACTAAACCTCTTGAAAGAAAAAGTGGGGAAGGGCCTTGAACTCATTGGCACAGGAGAAAACTTCCTGAACAGAACACCAACAGCACAGGCTCTAAGATCAACAATCAATAAACTGAAAAGCTTCTGTAAAGCAAAGGATACTAGTCAGAACAAAACAATAGCCTACAGATTGGGAAAGGATCTTCACCAACCCTGTAGTGGCTAATAATCAGAATATATAAAGAACTTAAGAAGTTAAACACCAACAAACTAAGTAATCCAATTAAAAAATGGGCTACAGAGCTAAACACAGAATTCTCAATAGAGGAATAGTGAACGGCAGAGAAACACTCAAAGAAATGCTCAGTGTCCTTAGTCATCAGGGAGATACAAATCAAAACAACCCTGAGATTTCACCTTACACCCATCAGAATGGCTAAGATCAAAAACTCAAATGACCACATATGCTGGAGAGAATGTGGAGAAAGGGGAACCCTCCTCCATTGCTGGTTAGAGTGTAAACTTGTACAACCACTTTGAAAATCAATCTGGTGCTTTCTCAGAAATTTAGGAATAGTGCTACCCCAAGATTCAGCTATACCATTCCTAGGCATATATCCAAAAGAGGCTCAAGTACCCAACAAGGACATTTGCTCAACCATGTTTGTAGCAGCTCTCTTCATAATAGCTAGAAGCTGGAAACAACCTAGATGTCCCTCAATGGAGGAATGGATACAGAAATTGTGGTACATTTACACAATGGAATACTACTGAGCTATTAAAAACAAGGAAATAATGACATTTGCAGGCAAATGGTGTGAACTAGAAAAGATCATCTTGAGTGAGGTAACCCAGAAGCAGAAAGACACATGGTATATACTCTCTTACAGGTAGATATTAGCCACATAATACATGGTAAATACCCTAAAATCTATATGCCTAAAGAAGCTAAACAACAAGAAAGACCCCATGGAAGGTGCTCAATCCTCATTCAGAAGGACAAATGAGATAGACATTGGAAGCAGGAGAAGTCAGGGAACAGGACAAGAGCCTACCACAGAGGGCCTCTGAAAGACTCTACTGATTGAGGTATGAAAGCAGAGGCTGAGACTCATAGCCAAACTTTGGGCAGAGTGCAGGGAATCTTACGAAAGAAGGGAGAAATAGAAAGACCTAGAGGGGACAGGAACTCCAAAAGGAGACCAACAGAGCCATAAAAACCTAACCCTGGGGGTGCTGAAGAGAATGATACCACAACCAAAGACAATGCATGGAGAGGACCTAAAACCCCTGGCTCAGATGTAGCCCATAGACTCAGTCTCCAAATTGGTTTCCTAGTAATGGGAACAGGAACTCTCTCTGACATGAACTCAGTGGCTGGCATTCTGATCACCTTCCCTTGAGGGGTGCAGCCTTGCCAGACCACAGAGGAAGACAATGCAGCCACTCCTGATGAGACCTGATAGGCTGGGGTCAAATAGAAGGGGAGGAGGACCTCCCCTATCAGTGGACTAGGGGAGGGGTATAGGGGGAGAAGAGGGAGAGAGGGTGGAGTTGGGAGAGAATGAAGGAGGGGGTCACAGCCAGAACACAAATTGAATAAATTATAATAGATGATAATAATAAAAAGACTGTTAAAAAAAACATAAAAACCCTAGTTACTACGATGACTTGAAGAGCAATGAGCACCTTTGGTTCCATGCTCCTAGAGCTATTTTCAAACACTCCGTGCATCAGCACACCAGGATCATTGTTGGAAGGTTATGTTTCCTTTTTTACTTTATTTTTAAAATGTATTCAATCTATTCACTTTGTACGCCAGCTGCAGCCCCTCCCTCTTCTCCTCCTACACCCCTCCCCTAGTCCATTGATGGGGAGGTCCTCCTCCCCTTTTATTTGACCCTAGCCTATCAGATCTTATCAGAAGTGGTTGCATTGTCTTCCTCTGTGACCTGGTAAGGATGCCCCCAGTGAGGTATCCCAGAAGATTAAATTTCTCATGTGGCTACTTCCAAACAGACTTTTCTAAAAAACTAAATATCTTCAAATTTCTTAGAGATGCTATTTGAGCTTAAAGCGTGCATTTGCTAAGTATGCCATGATGGTGCTTTAGCAATGAATCTGTCCTTCTACATAATTTTCTTCTATTCAATTTCCCTTTTAGAGAATTGTTCACTGGAATTAGTTATATCTCTTCCAAACTCGTGTATGAGGAACAGTAAAGTTGGTTTGCTTCTTTTTGTGTTTGTTTTTAAAATTTTAATGTTTTCTTTTTTTTATGTTTTTGTGGGTGTTGATGCACAAGTATTCATGTGGAGGTCAGAAGACAACTTCTGGGAGTCAGCTCTCTCCTTCCATCGTGTGGGGCTCAGGGATCAAACTCAGGTCATTAGGCTTGGCAGCAAGTGCATTTACCAGAAAAGCCATCCCATTGGCCCTGTGTTTATTTTTAGTTTTATGGTTTGCTATTAGCCTATTATAAATGAGCTTAAAAGGGGCTATAAATTCTAAGCGTAATGAGTAAAAGGAATGGATGCAAGAATGCGAAGATGGGTGAAAGAAAGCAGAACAACAGTTCTACTAAACAGTCCTGGATCTCACTTTCCAGTAGAAACAGGAAATGGCAAGAACGAAGAAAAACTAGAAGTTACCAGATAATGCCATCTGTTATTCAAAAAACATATTTGTTTCTACATAGAATGTCAAACCAAAATTAGTGTCCTGTTACATTTTTAAGAGGTTCTTTTTAATTATGTACATATGTATAGGGCAGAGGCTTCAGGTCCTCTGGAGCTGAGGTTACAAGCTGCCTGACCACTGCTGAACCATCTTTCTAGCCCCTCCAGTCTTCCTTTTAAAGAAATTCCAAAATCCAATACAGATTTTTTTTAATGACTGTCTTTTTGTTTACTATAAAAGGTAAATTATTGGTGGGGCATGATGGTACACACCTTTAATCCCAACACATGGAAGACAGAGGAGGACAGGTCTTTGTGAGTGCAAGGAATGCCTTGTCTACATGAAGAGTTCTAGGCTGGCTAGGGCTACATAAATAGTGAGACTATTTACCTAAAAACATTTTTTTAAAGAAAGAAAGAAAAGAAAAAGAAACCTTTAGGATATCTGTTGGTTTTATTATCTTGTAGTATTTAGAAATGTGTGGTTCTTAAAGTAGAGTTATTCCCAATTTTTTGAGAAATCTCCAGATTGATTTCCAAAGTGGTTGTACAGGTTTGTACTCCCACCAGCAATCGAGGAGTGTTTCCCCTTCTCCACATCCTCGCATAGGCTGTCAACTGAGGTTTTGATCTTAGCCATTCTGACAGGTGTGAGATAGAATCTCAGAGTCATTTTGATTTGCATTTCCCTGATGACTAAGAATGTTGAGCATTTCTTTAAGTGTTTCTCCACCATTCGAGATTCTTCTGTATCCCATTTTTTAATTGAATTATTTGGTTTGTTAGTGTTTCATTTATGGAGTTCTTTATATATTTTGGATATTAGTCCTTTATCAGATATGGGTTTGGTGAAGATGTTTTCACAATCTGTAGGCTGGCATTTTGTTCTGTTGACAGTGTCCTTTTTCTTACAGAAGCTTTTCAGTTTCATGAGGTCCCAGTTATTAACAGTGCTACCTCAAGACCCAGCTATACCACTCCTGGGCATACACTTAAAAGATGCTCGCCATACAACAAGGACATTTGTTCAACTATGTTCATAGCAGCTTTATTCATAATAGCCAGAAACTGGAAACAATACAGATGTCCCTCAACCGATTAATGGATAAAGAGAATGTGATACATTTACACAATAGAATACTACTCAGCTATTAAAAACAAGTAACAAGGAGAACCCAAGGGAGGATGCTTGAATTTCAGTCAGAAGGGGAAACTGAATAGGCAGCAGAAGGGGTTGAAGAGACAGAACAGGATAGAAGAGGGAGTAGGTAGGGAAACAAGATAATGGTGAGAACTGGAAGGACAGAGGACTTAGAAGTAATATCCACCAATCCCTGGTCTAACTGAGACCCACCCCATGGGAAAGAGCCAACCCCTGACACTAACAATGACATTCTGCTATGCTTGCAAATGAGAGCCTAGCATAGCTGTCTTCTGAGAGGCTTCACCCAGTATAGAAATTGATCCTGAGATTCACAGCCAAACATTGGGCAGAGCACAGGGAGCCTGCGGAAGAATTGGGGAGAGGATAGAAGACCCAGAGTGGATAGGAGCTTCACAAGAAGACCAACAGAGCCAACTAACCTGGGCCCAAGGTGGGGCCTGGAGAGACTGAAGCACCAACCAAGGACAATTCATGGACTGGATCTAGGCCCTCTATACATATATACCCGACCAGCAACTTGGTCTTCTTGTGGGTCCCCTAGAAAGCAAAGCGGGGCCTGTTTCTGACATAGACTCTGTTTCATGCTTTTCAATCACTTCCCCCTGGTGGGGCTGTATTGCCAGGCAACCTCGGAAGAGGATGTGCTCAGTCCTCAGACAACTTAAAGTGCTGGGGTGGGTTAGTGGGGCCCCTTTCCTGAGGGGGAGGGCATAGGGAGGGAAAAACAGAAGAGGGAGGGAGGGAAGGATCAGGAAGAGAGAAGGATGGGGACTACAATTCAGATGTAAAGTGAACAGCTAAATAAATAAAGTTAAGAGTTATTTAAAATAAAAAGAAGAAAATGAGTAGTTAAATGCCATGAGTGGCCTTTCTAGATTATAACAATCTGCTCATCATAGGCCTAGAAACCATGGAACCAGCAAACCATAATCTGATACCTTTGAAACCATGAGCAAAGACAGATCTTTCCTCAGTGTTTCATAAAAAAGTAAACTAACACAAGTGATTTGTGCCTTGGAAGTGTATGTGTGTGTATGTGGGGAGGGGGGATGTCTATTCTGAAAATATGGTTCAGGACAGTTAACCCTGATGTCTGGAAGGAGTTTGGCAATATTTACAGATGTGAATTAGTGAATCCCAAAGATGCTATCAGTAGAATTTAGTGGTCAAATCTGGTAAGGATTCCAAAAAACAGAGTACTGATATGATTACAGAGAGTAAAGACTCTGATCATAGTTCTTCATATGGGAAGCATGCTATTAAACTGGATTTCACCTCACTCATACTATTTTATAGCACAGAATTATATACATTGTTTAACCTGCTCTATAAAAATGAGAGGATAAGTTTCAAGATGATGGACAAATTAATATTATAGTGAATATTTTAATATAGCCCAGTACTTGGGCTACAGCACAGTCCTTTTGGATGCCTTTACCCAAGTTCTTGGTGATAACTGACCAAAAAAAAAAAGCATAAATGTTATAAAAACCTATAGTGTGGCTAAGATAGAGGTAAGGCGAAGAGCTGGGCTTCGTAGGGAAGGCGTGGTTGTTAAGATTAGTGCCATTAAGGAGAAGCCAAGTACTTGGGACCAAGACAAAAGAAGTCTGAGGGTCGATCAAGTACCACCCATCAGAGGTTCGAGAATACAAAGTTGAGAAGTGGTGCTACTTACTTCACTGTAGAGGAATTTTAATCCAGCAACATGGCTACTTCCATCACATCCAAAGACCTTCTAGGTCGGTGTGATCTGGCTGGAATGCAGACTCTCCTTTAGCACACACTTTTAATCCCAAACAATGAAGGTGAAGTCAGTTTGTAGAAGAAAGCTTTCCATGTTGGAAAGTGATGTCTAATTGAGAGGCAAAGTGACAAATCAAAGAACGATTTGATAGGATAAGATGTGCCCATGGTCTGTTCTCATGAGAACAGAGAGAAAAGACGGGTACCTTAAGAGAGAAAAGGGAGAGAGAGAAAGAGGGGAGGAGATTCTTACCTGGAGAGTTTTACAGAAACAAGTTAAAGAAAGAACATGCTAGACACAGGTGTAGACAGAACAAGCCAGAGAATATGAAGGAGCCAGAAGATTAGAACAGATTGCTAGAGTTAGCCTGAAGCCAAGCAGAGCAATTCAGTCACAAGTGAGAGAAACCAGTTTGAATCAGTCAGCTTGGAGAGGAGTTTGAGCCAGAACAGCCGAGCTGAACCAGCCAGCCAGAGTTCAGAAAGAGCTAGAAAGGGTGAGCTTATTCAGCAGTAAGTCTCTGAGATGATAATTATATCTGGTGACTAAAAGTTACTCTTACAATTCACATACTATGGCACGGAGAGTTGTTTGTCCATTTTACCATGCTCAGCTTCTCAGGCACTCTAAGGTGTTGTCAAGATTGTCTTGTTACTGCTCTGGTGATCAGCAGACTGTGGCATCATTCATATTGGTGCTGACCTTATAGGCACACAGAATGCAGGGTTGCAGAACTATGGAGGCCTCTACCCAGATGTCAAAGTCAAACATTCCTAAGAGTTGTCTTGCATCTCTGAGGAGGCTTTGGAGTTGAACTTGTAAAAAATGTCAGAACTGCCGACAGTTCTGATCCAGGGGTTGGCTAAAGTATTTTTACCATTGTGACACAGACATGAGCTTCTGAGGCTATACCAGAATGTAATGGTTTGACTGTGAGCCATCTCCTACAGTGTTATGCAGTGAAGGAACACTCCTATTGGAGACTTTAAGAAGTGGGATCTGACTGAAATAAGTAGGTTATTAGGGTATTCCACTGAAGCATATCCCATTCCTGGCTCCATCTTGTCCCTCTTTCTGCTTCCTGGATGGCATTAGGTGATTGTCTGCCTCATCACAGGCCCAGGAAAAAAACATGGAGCAAGCCAATCTTAGACTAAACCCCCCAAATCTAAGCCATTATGCCTCATTCTTCATTTAAACTGCTTCTCTTGGGTATCGGTCATAGTATTAAAAAGACTAATTTTGAAAATTTACTATAAATAGTCAGGAAAAGACCAGCTAAAATATTCTGTGAGATTTAACTTACACTTAAAACTAGCTCTAAAAGTCGGACAATATACATATGTATTCACGTATAAAAATGCATCTACCAGATTTTACCTATATTGTTCCAATATTTAATCAGCTCACCATGTTGACATCCTGTAAAGACTCTTCCATTAAAATGGAAAAAGCTTAACTTGTAATAAAAGGTCAGTCTCCACCCCCCCCAAAAAAAACATTAGTCTTGATGTCTGAAAACACATGCTAAGCGAGATTTTGTTTTTATTAGTGCAATAACAATGTTGAGACAGTGTCATATGTACACAGACAACTTCCTTAAGTATTTGTTGAAGGATGATTATGCCGCTGATGATCTGAATGTCCTTAAAAGTCCTGATTATAAATAGTAAACAACACATCCAGTAATGGGGCTATGGAAATTAACCCTACCCACAAATCAGCCCATGAAATGACAGTAATAGAAGGGAAGGGATGGGAGGTATGGAGAAATGAAGAAGGGAAGCATAGATGCACACTCCAAACTTCCATCTCCATAAATGCTTCCCTGGCAGAAATAGGTACATTCTCACAGCACAGTCCCTGACCTCCTTATACTCCTGAGGTGGCTGGAGCTAGTGACACACCAGCTCCAGCAAACTGAGTGTAAGGGAGAGGGAGTCATTACCCATGGCCATACTCAGAATTCCAAATCACAACCTAGCCTGTCACATGCTGCACAGAGCCATAACAGGGGCGGAAGAGAAACCTCCACAGGAGACTCCTGGATGTTCTTATTTGCTACATTTGCATATGTCTCATCAGAATGTAAAAAAAAAATTGGGCAGTGCCAGCACACCAAGGGAGAGTGGCAAGAAATCATAGCGAAAAGGGCTGAAGATGGCAGCAACCCCTCAGATAGCTTGAGGTGAAATGTTAATTGTCTCTGAGTTTCAGACTAGGACATTATACAGAAATCTTCTGAAAGGCAAGGTGTTTGCCCACAACTAAGCTCCTTCTGATTCTACTGTGTGCTTTGTGCTCTTTTGATTTGTTTTTATTTTTGTGTGACTTTTATACCCATCTAGTCCTGCCCCGACCTGCGGGCTTCAATAGGGTTCCTAAGGAGGAGATTGGAAGGAATGGGGGGGAGGGGACAAGAGACGCAGGAATGAAAGCCAAGTCTGTTCATCTGATCAAGGCTTCCATTTATTAGAAATTTTTACCCAACTTATATAGGGAGAAGACAGGAAAGGGGGAAGGTTAATCTACTGCTGCAGGAAATAGGAGGAGTGCTTTCATGGGTTAAATATTGTACCTGCAAGATACCATAAGGATGGTTTCTAAAGATATCTTTTGATGCTCTAACAAATGGATGTCCTCACAATCTATCATAGGGTCTTAGACAACTCTTTCACTAAATAGCCTTAGGTCTCCACTAAATGACCTTTGCTCTCTACTTGGCTTTGGCTTCAGTAACTACCTTTGTCTCCACTAGATGCTTTGGCTCACTAATTGACTTTGGCTTCCGTAGATGTCTTTGTTTCCACTAGATAGCTTTGACTTTGGCTTCTGTAGATAGCTTTGGCTCCCCCCCCCCCCCCCCGCCACACACACACACACACTCACCAGGGCATCTGCAGCACTCTCACTTCCTCCTGGCCAAACATGCCCTCTCACTGATAGTATCTCTTTCCCCTGGGATAGAAGCTGACAGCTCAGGTGGGCAAAGAGCCATGATGTCTGCAATCTGCTGCTTTATGGCTTGATCAGAATGGCACACTTCTAGTCAATTTCACTCACAGCAGGCCACAGTAGGAGAAACATTCTTCCATAGTGTAGGAATCTGCATTGTCCTTCAACTGTGGTTTCCAGGACTGATCGTACAGTAGGTCTCAGTTTAGGAAGAAAACACACACATACACACACACACACACACACACACACACACACACACACAGAGAGAGAGAACACACAGACTGCTGAATTACATTCCACACGTGAGCTTATAATTTGTTGCCCTCAACTTGCTCTATAGTCAAGGAATGGTGTATGCCCAACTCTAGGCTATAATTTTGCTGATAGACTCCGACGACATATAAAATAGATAAGGGCAAAGAACAAGCGAGATGTTCATTTCACTACAAACCCAAGACAAGATTACAAGCCTCACTTAGAAGGTTTTTGGAACTTTTTAAAAAATCACTCATGATGAATTGTTATCAATATCTGTATTTGAACCATGATTATGATGAGGGAAGAAAAAAAACCCAGCTGCTCCTACACAGAAAATAACCTCATATTCTTCACTGCATATGAGGCATTCTTTAACTGATTTGGAAACCACCTGTAACATTTGTGAGAGATATGGTAGGCAGAAAAGGAGAAGTCTGAGTCATTCCATAGATTCTACAAGCCTTCATACGCTACAGTGTGTCCAACAGAGACCTATAATCTAATATGTAAAACTGGGCTTGGAGGCTTCGATATTACACATTAGAAATGAGTGCTGCTGACACAAAAGGAAAGGACAGAAAGACTTTCTCTGTTCTCCCTCCACAGGAACTTAGCAGGTGCTGTATCATTGGGACAGCACAAACAGTGTCGTAGATACAGTCATGGGAGAGGCAGTGCTCCGGCACTTCCAAGATATCAGTCTGCAGATGCCTCTGTCACATGTGGGCCACTGAGTACCCAGAAAGATGGCGGTATCAACAAGTCTAGTCATGAAAGTGAAGCATTTTCTCTTTCCTTGTGGTCAGGGTGCTTGTAGTCCTAGGCAGAAGGAGTTTTAACTGGGCCACGACAGACAAGCCCGTCTCAGTAGTCCATGCTGAATACAGGAGGTCCTGGATGGAATCAATATTTTCACAAAAATTATTTGTCAGCAAACACACACTAAATCAATTGGAAGATCCTCTGGAGAGTTTTTAGATATGGCTACTACATAAGGAGGCTATTCTCTCTCTCTCTCGCTCTCTCTCTCTCTCTCTCTCTCTCTCTGTATGATAATCACAATTATTCACAATAATCTAATTCTAATCTAATACAATCAGATGATAGATCATATTCTAACACCAGTCTATATTTAATTTTACCAGCTCTGTTTAACAACCTAAAAAATACAAATAAATGGATTGTTTGCTTAGCTATCTTTCAACTTGAAGATTCCCTTTTCTCTTGAGCTTTTTTGTTATGTACTTATATGTGCTGTGGATTGTGTCTGCTGTGAACAGAAGGCATTGACCATTTGCCTAGTGTTAGTGAAATAAACCCTCGCTAGCCAGCATGGTACTGTGTCCTGTGGCTCCACTGCCTCTGGTGAGTAAATGAGTCTGGGTTTCATGACGTTGAGACTACATGACTATTGAGCTCAAGGACAGAATATGAATGAAAGCAGGCTCCCCTCAAGCTTCTGCTGAAGGATGGTACTCGAAAGCCCAGTTCTTCCCCACCACTGGCCAAGCAAAACACAAAGTGGTTAGTTACACTGAGTTAATAGTAAGTAGCAAATGCCAGAGCTGAAAGAATACTGCTTGTGGAAGGGGTGTGACTCTGTCTTGAATATTAATCTTTTCCTGGTGGAGTGGAGAGGTTCAGACGGCAGCTTTTCCTGCATTTTTAAAGAATATCTATTTACTATCTATGTATAGCTGATGGAAGACTTCCATAGAATGCTAAACATCTGGATCAAGCAGTCAACAGGCACAGTGCCTGCTGTTCTCTGCCACCAGGCTAGATCTCAATCATCGCTCAGCTCTATCTTGTGAGCTCCAGTACTGTCAGCCTGGAACTCATAAGTGCAACACTCTCACCTGTCCCCAAGGTAAGCACTGTTCATATTATCTCCTAATTCACCTGCATAGCTACCAGCAAAGTTCTCCTAAACACAGGCTTAAACCCCACTGGCGGTCTGATCTGTAACTGACCTGAAATGAGCCACCGGACTGCCCCTCCAACATGTGCTGGGCCTTAGAAACCATCACAGGCCAAACAGACAGCATCTGATGGCAAGAGGATCGTTCTTGTGGGTACTGAGGAAAGCGGCTACTGCAATCAGAACCAACTGCATTAGTCCTTCCACTGACACAGAGACCTAATTCTCTCTTCATCATGCGCACTAGACCTACAAACAACATAAGCAGGGCTGGTAAGTGATGTCTGAAATCACTCTGAGCAGCAGGGAAAAGGCAGCAAGCCGAGTGCACTGTATATGTTAAATAAAGAGGAAACCTCCTCTAAATGGCAATGCATGGAGGAATTTTAATACTGTAAAGAATGCTTACATTAATTTAAACCTGCCTTTTGCTGGCTTGGAGCCTAATGGCTTAGGATTTTGATTTGTTAGCAGATACTATTTAGCTCAAAGTTCTGAAAAGCCGCAAACTCTAAAGACTTCTGTGTGTGGGGTGATGGGAGTGGAAGCGTAGATGGAAAGGACTACAAAAGGAACGGAAGCACCTTTACAGAGAGCTATTATACCTGATGGGCTCCGTGCAAGACAGTTGAAATGTGAGCCTCAGTATTCAAAATAGAAAGGATACAATCATATGTCTGGTTAACTTACAGGAAATAGTTCCAGAGACAATTTTACACTAACTACAGTGATTTGGGCAATTTTTAAAAATAATACCAGCCAATTTCTCTCCATTATACTCTGCTGGCAGAAAATAAAACATTTTTCTTTGAAATGATTGCCTTTGGTTTTGTTAAATCATGCATTCTGTCAACATGTGGTCACCATTTTTACATGATCTTTCTGCTTCCCCAGAAAAGAATGAATTCACAGTCTGAACCCTGATATAAATATGTAATCTTGCAACTGTTAAGGCTTCTTCTATTACTGCAAAATGAAGAGATAAAAAATGGACTTGGTAGAAAAGAAATGAAAAAAAAAAAAAGATATGATGATGACCAAATAAGTATAAGCTTCAAATTCTTGTACTTTCTCCAAAGTCAGGGAAAGAAAACGCCTGGGGGATCATTCTTCTTAGTGTAACACAAAGAGGCTTACAGAGTTCATCATTTGAAAAGCACTAATATTTGAAAACACATTTGGGAACTCACATTTATGCCCAGAGATGCATGCATGTGACTCTGCTGCAGCCATGAAAAGGTTAGAAGAACAGAGTTTTCAGTGCAGTCTTAAGACAGACATTATCTTGTCATTAAATGGGGACTTTTCAGGTATAATTGCAAAATGCCTCGGGTGTAATTGCTTCCTCTCACTATGCCATCCTGAGGATGGAGATAAGGATCTCTATCCTTCAGTCTATCTACTTTTTAACAATAAATTATTTTTGCAAAGAAAACTGTAGATGTTTGTCTAGTTGTTCCCGTCTGAGCCTTTGTTAGCAGTGTAGCCAGAAAATACCTTCTTCTGAGATAAGCATTGCAGTGCTAACTCCTTTGCAGCTGGAACTTGGTGTGGGCTCTCAGAAAAGTTTAGCTTCACACAATATTTTAGGCATAGCATATATCTCAAAGTAACTTATAGTTTAAAAAATTAGTGTTAAGCCTAAGAAAAACTACTGAGATACCTGAAACAGTTTTTTTTTAATTATCCACTTTAATATTGAAATGTGTAAAAATATAAGCAGAATCAAAGTGAGAAATTTAAAATTTTCATTTCTATTGTATTTATTTTGTGTTCCATTTCACTTGTGCACAGTCGGAGACAAGTTGCTGGAGGCAGTTCTCTCTTTCCAACATGGAAGTTCCAGGAGCTAATTTCAGGTCATCAGGCTTAGTGGCAAGTGTTTTACCAGTTGAGCCATTCCTCCAGCCACAAAGTACGGAACGTGCATGAAGGATATGGATATGGAAAAGTAGTGCTCATTCATCCATCCTCCACAGTGTAGAGCCCGCAGACAGCCAGCAAGAAAGCTGCGGCCGCCTAACCAGGCTCATACCATGCTAGGCTGCATAGGCTTAAGGGGTATTCACTTGCTACCCTTCCTTGGACAGGAAAGTTAAAATGTAAACTAAGTTAAAATGTAAGTATTGGAGAATGCTACAGTAAAGAAGTTCTACTACCCCATAGTAAATGGGGGCACATTAAGGAATATTTCAACTCTGCTCATGAGAGAATCACCTACGCCTGATATTGTGATCACTTTGTCAAAATACTAATGACTTATCTCCCCTTATCGCTCTCTGAACATACCCCCTCTGTCTCTCTCTCACACATACATACATACATATATTCATACACAAATAGCAGCAACGACGACAAAAAAAAAAACCTTGGGTGTTTGATGAAGAGGATACACAGTTATCCTATTCTCTGCATTTTCCATGTTTGCATCCTGTACTGTGTGTGTGTGTAAGACATGACTTGAGTTGTGACAAAACCTTGAATAAACAAGTAATGATTCAGTGTTCAAGAGAATTCCACAGTCATCAAAGCTGGGAAGGTCCTGGTTTGTAGGAAGCAGCGGCACAGAGCAGGTTGGCACTGGACAGCTGACCTCAGACACATGCTCCCTCTGGACCTCATGGTTCTAATATACAAAATGTATGAGCGTGGTATTTGTTGCATTCCCAAAAATGCCTTTTTTTCCTTAAGAAATTTCCCACGAAAGCTAAAAGCAAAAATAAGGAATTTTTGCCTGACTCAGTAAGGATGCTCTACTTTTCAACAAGCTATCAAAATCACAATGCAGACATCACCACACACTCTACAAAAAGGGCTCCCAAAAGTTCAACAGGGCGTACTCCGTACACACTGCAAGGACCACCTGCCAGTCTCCACTCAAGGGTCAGTGTTCCGGGCACTCCAGCTCTGAGCTCAAAAACACACCTAGTGCTACCAACTCCAATTAATTAATAAAGAAACAAACAAAGACAAAAAAAGATGAAAACAAAAGTCCATCCCTTCCCCTTTTTATCCACCACTGTTTAAACAAAGATTTAATGAAATATCTAATTAACTGAGCACTTAGTATTTTCTTCATAGTGTGCTAATTAATTGCCTCACATGGTTTCTCGCTGAATCCTTAAACAACCATATGTTCAGGCATGACTGAGGCCACAGGGGCATACAGTGGTCACATAACTTGATAAAAGTCTTCTAGCAAGTCACCTGCAGAGCCAAGGTTCAAACCCAAATGCTTTGGCCTGTGAAGTGCTTGTATCCAACCCTAGTGCACACCCCTCGGGGTGCCTCAGCAGGAAGAGAAGTGGCCACTTTTATTGCTGGAGTGTGGGAAGGTGACTTTTAAACCCTGGGGGGCATTTTAAGATAATCAGCTAATTTAAAGCATCATTTACAATCCCAGGATCTGATTTTAGGGCCTTGGCTATTGTGGTAGATTTGTAAAGTCTTGATTTTAAAAATATATCAATTCTGCTTACATAAATAAATGACGTGGCTGCTGTTTGGCTACCTGCCACTCCCATAAATGTGACTAGCAACGCACTTAACAATACGCCAGTTCTGCAGTGGAACTAATTGAAGCCTTCCTTGGAATAACTTTAATTTGATGTGTTAGGACAGACTCTGCTTCATACTCTGGACTTTGCATGGTACTCCTGAAAACTAAAGCAAGCCGGGAGTGTGGCTGGCATTCTGAAGTCTGACGAAAGTCAGACTTGGGGATTCTTCTGTTGATCATCAGGCCAGCTGATCCCAGAACCTACAAAGGGTTGTAGTTTCCTAAGTGTGCTACAGGGGTAATCCATGACACTCATCAGAAAATTAGCCCGGAAGAATTTACATGACTGCCTGTGCATGCATGTGCGAGTAGACATCCGTGAGCACAAACGCAAACAGAGGTTGGCCCTCTCTTTTTACCTTGCTTGAGACCAGGCCTGCTGTAGCTCGAGCTGCCCATGCCAAGCTAGTTGACGCGAATGCTTCTGCGCAGCCTCCGGGCCCTGCCTCCCATCTGAGTAAGCTTCCCGTGGATTCTGGAGATCCAAATTCAGGTCCTCTGCGTGGTGAGCTCCTTACCCTCTGCGCTGTCTCCAGCCCCAGAATTGAGACCTTCCACCTTTACGCTGCTCTGCCGTCTAATGACAACTGTCCACTCCCTTTCATCTTTATTTATGTAAGAAAACGGCTAGTTTCTCTTGAATAAATCTATAAAGGCCTTATAAGCATTATATTACAAAGTACAATATACTGTTGATTATAGCTTTTTTTTAAAAAAAAAAAAAAAAGTTTATTTGAGACAGAGTTTCTCTGCATAGCCTTGGCTATTCTAAACTCACTTATAGACCAGGCTGGCCTCAAACTCCCAGAAATCTCTCTGCCTCTGCCTCCTGTGTACTGGGATGACAGGTGTGAGCTACCATACCCGTGTTAATGCTTTTCCTACCAGCATTTATTTTCTTCCCAAAGATAACACTACTTTGTGATTATCACCTTTGGGCTAAAGGTAGCCATTCTCTCAGTGAACGCAAGAAGAAGCACTGGCTTTGGGATATTCTCTGTGGCTCTTCTCCATAAATCTTAACTCTGCCACTGTGTATGCAAAGCCAGTTGTTTCTCTCTACATCTCATTTTGATCTGTATTCAACCAAATAGGGGTAAAAGCTTCACTGACATTCTGAATAAATAGCATGATTTGTGGAAGAGCAACAAAGGATTTGGGGCATTCTTTTATATATACATATATATATATATATATATATATATATATATATATATATATATATATTACAGCTTATTTACTTTGTGTCCCAACTGTAGCCTCCTCCCTCATTCCCTCCGAATCCCACCCTTCTTCCCTCATCTCCTCCTTGCCCCTTTCCAAGTCCACTGATAGGAGAGGATCTGACCCTTGCTCATCAGGTCTCACCAGGGCTGGCTGCAATGTCCTCCTCTGTGGCCTAGCTAGGCTGCTCCTCCCATGGGGGGCTGGGGAGGTCAAGAAGCTAGCCATAGAGTTCATGCCAGAGACAGTCCCTGTTCCCTTTACTAGGGAAGCCACTTGGATACTGAGCTGCCATGGGCATTGTCTGAGCAGGGGTTCTAGGTTATATCCATGCATGGTCCCTGGTTGGAGAATCAGTCTCAGACAAGCCCCTGTCCCCAGATGTATTTGGTCCTTGTGGAACTCCTGTCCTCTCCAGGTAATTTGGGGCATTCTTAAGCATCAAATATTATCATAACAAAAACAACATTGCCGTATTAAAAACAAAGAAAGAAAAGCAAACGCAAGTAACTACCCAAGCTCTAATTTGACCTTAAAACAGGTTATTGTGAGGGGGCTTTGCAGGGACCCCACAACATCTCTAGACTGTGAAGGCTCTAGTAGCTTGACAACCCCCCCCCCTCCAATTCAGGAAAACGTTATCCCAAAAATGGATGCAGGATTCTGGGAAGTCAGTGGAACCTCTGGATTTTACAAGGAAGACTAGGACACATAGCTTCCATTATCTACACATTTTTCTTTTCCACTCACTTGGTAACCAAATGGCCTCCTATATGAATAACAGCCAAATAAAGAACTGTGGACTCAATTCAGTGGGTTTCACTTCTAAACTAACATGAGACAATTTATAAAAATTTTAAAATTCAGATAGTTTAGAGCAATATAAAGGACAACATTTCTCAGATTATGCCTCTCTATTCACAGAGCTATCGCCATGAAGTTTTGTCTTGTATACATTTCTCAGAAAGGATAAATGCATTCAAAGCAGATATGACTTTAGTTCACTCTATTTGTAAGAATAAAATCATTCACTTGATTCTGTTGTGAAACTTTAAAACACATGTCTTGAAATTGCGGCCACATCTGCATAGTTAGATTACTCGATTTGATTTAATCACGAGCTAGCATTTCATCGAGGAGTATAGCAATTTATTTTTCCCATTGCTTATAGAAACATATTTTATGCCATTTCTAAATTTTATATTAAAACAATTAAATTATTTGTACATGTTTTTATGTTATATTTCAGGAATTTGTAGGTAGAGGTAGTCCTTCAGGTTTAAGAATAGAAGTAATTATTAGATAGAAGGCAGCCAATCCCTTATCTGTTTGGGAAGAGAAAATCTTGTGATTTTGCTTTGAAAATGACCAAACTAACACAGGTTAATGAGCTTACTTCTATGTCTAGATAACAAAATAAAGATGCATTTGTATTGCCAATTTTGTTAATATTGGAATCATATTAGAACCCATATATTCTAGCACTTCTGGAATTATACATATATGTAATCCTTCAAATGTTTAGATTTATAAAATAGTATTACTTCTATAAAAGAATGAGACATCTTAAAAACATTTCAAGTAAATATACAGTAAGGAATTGATCCTATTATACAGCTCATAGTTTTCCATGGCTTAAGAGCCTGTAAGCAAAATGCAAATACACAAGCATGCACGTACAGAGATTACTGGCTTCAGACATATACAGGTTTGGGGTTTTGTTTGGTTCAGTTGGGTTCTTTTGTTTGTTTGTGCCTAAAAGCATCAACCTGTAGACCCATGTCTGAAATAAAGAACTCATCTCAATGATCATGGAAGGAATCATTCTTAGAAAATGCCCCTTTTGAATTCTGAAGTATTTAAATTCAGTAGCTATAGGACAATAATTAATTTTCCTTCCATTCAATGCTCTCTCATGGGCCTTACTCTGTGTCTAGTCCCAAGCATCCAAGGCCAGTACAGAATTTCCTGAACAGTCAGTCTAGGCAAAATGCATGCTATATCCCGAGCGCTTAGAATACAATGTCTGGTTTTGTGAGCCCTTCACCTACAGTGTACAAACACATTTTTGAAAATAAAGTATCAAATTTAAACACCTTTGTCCTTAAACTGAGCACATTCTGCCAAAAATGCTATGTTCTGTGGACTCTTGGCACTGACAGGGCAGCATAAAATGTCCTTTGCATTTGGCTGCCAAAGACACTAATCTAGACCCAAAAGGAAGAAGCCAGGTAAATTGTTCAGGCTTATGACCTAACATTCTCCTTGGCATAAAAAGATTCATTCTTCTGCCTTCCAATAAGAGCTGCCAATTGGAAAGGCAGTGAAATCATTATTCTGTAACTTAGGGAGTGATTCAGATAAACAGTCTCAATGTTTGAAATCTATTTTCTCATTCTTTAATTTTTAAAGCCTGAAAATAAAGACTATTAAGGCTCCAGTCCTCAGAAATTGTCTCTGAAAAATAACCACTAACTCTTACTTAAACAAAGATTAAACCAGAATAAAAAGGAAAATGACCCTTATATATCTATCTCGATTTTTCAATTAAGCATGATGAATGCATCTCCCATAACTCTGTAAAGACATGAAGGAATATTCATTTGGTATCTCCTTGAAGATAATTTTGAAACGATAGCCATCTCAATGTCAAAAGTTTTATTATGATGTTAAAAAAAAAACAACAGAGATAATCTTTTCTGCAACAGCAGTGGGTCCTGAACAGAGCAGAAAGGAGAGTGCAATCCAAGAGCCAATCTCCGAGAATGCACTGAATACCCGTCCCTGCATGGGGACACAGCGATGCGTGTGTGAGGAGTTTATACTCTGCTGGGGAGCAGAGGACAAGTACACACAGAAACCTTACAACAGAGAACTGGGTCAGCACTGTCAAGAAGGTACAAATCAGGCACTCCAGATGAACATCTGTGTCTCCACAAATGACGGGACTCCAACTGCCATCATTCAAGCATTCATTTATCCATCCGCGCCCCCCCCCAAAAAAAAACCTTAGTGCTAAGAATAAGAAATATAATGCGAAGTAGAAGAAACAGAAATCTCTTTCTGTGGAAGATATACCATTAAGTGATGGCACAAGAGCAATAATAGCCATCTCCATTGGTGACACTTTTCTTAGTGTCTACTATGTGGCGATGATCTAAAATACCTGGCATGTATTATCTTGGAAATCCTCACAACAACATCAAGATGCAAGGAACCCTGAATCCAAGTTGCTCTGCTCCATAACAGTAGACTGTTTGGGTTCCTGCTTTGACATCATCAGTTGTTATGTGGTACTTGGAGGGGGGTACTTAGCACCTCTCCGTGCCTCAGATTTCCATTTATAAAATAGAAACAGTGACAAGTTCTCCAAAGTCAAGGCCTTTAAAGGTAAGAGACAAGAAAAATGTACTTTAGAGACCACAACATAACATAACAGCTTGTAGTAAAACCACTAGTCACTCTTGACGACTGTCGTGATTAAAAAGCAGGATCAGCACTGAGAAATGCTTTGAAAGAATTAACTATCTTCCTTTTTCAAGAACAGGGTAATTAAAAACAAACTGAAATGATTTGAAATGGTCAAAGGTATGGAATTTGTATTATAAGAAGAAAAAAAAGCTACCATAGAACTCCAAAATACAGTGATGTTCAAGTTACAAACCGAAGAATGAAGACAAAGTGGAATTGCCTCGATAAAGATGGAGGAAATGATGTTTCCTAAAAGAAGATGCCTAAAAGCCTGACAACCTAGAGTTTTGGGTAAGAAAGAATGTACCAAGCAGCCAGTGCAGCTTCAGAACTGGGTGTGGCCTGGATGGTTGGGATGGATATTGAAGAAGCAGAAATCAAAGCCCTGCAGTGCCCTTCAGACCACCTCAGGAAATCCCACCTTTATTCAAACAGCAGAGAGAAGTCCTGAACAACAGAGAAATGGGGTTTCCATCCTCAAAGCATAGTGGAAGCAGGGGCACTTCAAGGCTGTTTTGGCCACCCAGGAATGGTCATCCACACTGCTGGTTTACATCGGAGCAGGAGTTTCCAAGCTTGGTTCACAGACACGCCATGTTGCGTATTTCTATATTGTGGCATATTTTCTATACATTGTGTGAGTTTTTTTTAAATCCGCTTTGGCTTCTCTCCACTCAGTACCAATACCAATACCTCAGTTTTAGCAATGAAGTATGACTAAAGATAAAATAAAATATCATTTGGAGGACAAAAATCTGTTTTTAGCTGAAAGTAGTGAGCCAGCATGATGCTGTGGAGTGGAGAGAGGAAGACAGATTCTGGAAACAGTAAATGAAAAATCCGGCAGACCTGCGGAATATCAGGAACAAGTATGGGAGAGTGACCCAGGCTGGGGACTTAGCCGTGTGGGGTTCTCCAACTGGTGGAACTGAGGATGCAGGTAAGGCTATGTATTGAGAAAGGAATTGTGGGAGTCAGAGCAGGGTACCAATCACGTGCTCAGAGTAAGACTGCGGAATTACAGCCATCATCTCAGCACCCCAGTGGTCCTGTATTAGAAGCCGAAGATGATATTTTCAGGAAGGAAGACAAGTGATCAGCTCAGAGATGGTAACAGACAATACCTATGCAAAACAATTCCACTTAAAAATAAAACCACTTATATCATATTATTTTGTTGTTAGAGCCCAGAACATTTCTACAATAACATCATAGCCCTTCCATGCTGTAAAACAACGTCTTTCAAAATTACTTTAGTATTTTTAACCAAACACGTAGCCAAGTGCACAGGCAGAGTGTACTTAACACTGGAGAGTCAGAGCTACGTGAAGTGTAACTTAAAAGTACATGTGGCTCACCCCAATCAAGGGTGCTTTTTAAAGGCTTAATTTGCAAAGCAAAGTTAGAAACGAAGATCGAGAGTGACTTTTGGGGAGGGGGGAGTCCCACTTGTCTCTGTGCAGAAATCAGTGGTCTCCTATCCTAGCATCTTGAATTATATTCTGATTGCAACTACCTTGCCCGAGACCCAAGCATTTCTCATCAGAACTCAGATTCACTTGATTTTTTCCCTAGTGGTGTGTGATAAACATGAGAAAGTTCAATTCTTAATCACTTCAGATCTCTAGAATTTTTGAAGATAGAGTCCATGACCTTGGGGATTGTCTGCTGGAAGGAAAAGAAAAAAGAAAAAAAGAAAGAACCCTAGTTCAGTTCTATTATTTAGCGACCAAAGTGATAACTTTGACTCAGCGTGCCTCCAAGCCAGAGGAGCCAAAAGGAACATCTGCTGCTCCCAAGTGGCTGTCCTCCAAAGATTTCCCATGGTCAGTACTCAACAAGTCCTAACCAGACAGGGAGAAAGGGGAGAGGTAAAGAAAAAGATGAAAGAAACCTGTGTGTGCCTGTGATTTTCCCAGAATCGCCTACTCAATAACATTAACTATGCTCTAAGCAAAATTATGTCTCACAAGAATCCTTACCATTTTTCCTACATAATACTTAAAGATAATGCCAGATTAACTCCCAACTGATGTCAATATATGAAGAAAATGATATCCAATAAGATTCACTTCAGAGCAGGAGTAGCCATTCTAATATCTGATAAAATAGACTTTCAAACAAAATTAATAAAAAGAGACAAGGAAGGACACTTCATACTCATCAAGGGAGAATTCCACCAGGAAGACATCACAATCCTGAACATCTATGCCCCAAATCAAAGGGCACCCACATTTGTAAAAGAAACACTGATAAAACTTAAACCACATATAGATCCCCGCACATTAATAGTGGGAGACTTCAACACATCACTCTCAACAAAGGACAGGTCAACAAAACAGAAATTAAACAAAGAAACAATGTCTCTAACAGAGGTCATGAATCAAATGGACCTAACAGACATTTACAGAACCTTACACCCAAACACAAAAGAATTTACCTTCTTCTCAGCACCTCATGGAACCTTCTCCAAAATAGACCATATAGTGGGTCACAAAGCAAGCCTCAACAGATACAAGAAGATTGAAATAATCCCATGTATCTTGTCTGATCACCATGGAATAAAGCTGGACCTCAACAATAACAGAAATAACAAAAAGCCTACACACACATGGAAACTGAACAACTTGTTACTAAATGACAGCTGGGTCAGGGAAGAAATAAAGAAAGAAATTAAAGTCTTTCTAGAAATCAATGAAAATGAAGACACAACATACCCAAACTTGTGGGACACAATGAAAGCAGTGCTAAGAGGAAAGTTCATAGCACTAAGTGCCTTCAAGAAGAAATTCGAGACAGCTCATTCAAGCACCCTAATGGCTCACTTAAAAACCCTAGAAAAAGAAGAAGCAGACACACCAAGAAGGAGTAGACGGCTGGAAATAATCAAACTCAGGGCTGAAATCAATCAATTGGAAACAAATAAAACGATTCAAAGAATCAATGAAACCAAGAGCTGGTTCTTTGAGAAAATCAACAAGATCGACAAACCCTTAGCCAGGCTAACTAAAAGGCAGAGAGACACCACCCAAATCAACAAAATCAGAAATGAAAAGGGGGATATAACTACAGACACTGAGGAAATCCAAACAATCATTAGGACTTACTTCAAAAGTCTATATGCCACAAAATTTGAAAATCTAAATGAAATGGACAATTTTCTTGATCGATTTGACTTACCAAAGCTGAGTCAGGACCAGGTAAATCAACTAAATAGTCCTATATCCCCCAAAGAAATAGAAGTGGTCATCAAAAGTCTCCCATCCAAAAAAAAGCCCAGGACCAGATGGCTTCAGCGCAGAATTCTACCAGACCTTCAAAGAAGAGCTAACACCAATTCTCTTCAAACTATTCCATGAAATAGAAACAGAAGGAATATTACCAAATTCATTCTATGAAGCCACAGTCACCTTGGTACCTAAACCTCACAAAGACTCAACAAAGAAAGAGAATTTCCGGCCAATCTCCCTTATGAACATTGATGCAAAAATACTTAATAAAATACTTGCAAACCGAATCCAAGAACACATCAAAGATATTATCCACTATGACCAAGTAGGCTTCATCCCAGGTATGCAGGGGTGGTTCAATATACGGAAATCCATCAATGTGATCCACCATATTAACAAACTGAAAGAAAAAAACTATATGATAATCTCCCTAGATGCTGAAAAAGCCTTTGACAAAATCCAACATCCATTCATGTTCAAAGTATTGGAGAGATCAGGGATACAAGGCACATATCTAAACATAGTAAAGGCAATATACAGCAAACCTATAGCCAACATCAAACTGAATGGAGAGAAACTTAAAGCAATCCCACTGAAATCAGGGACAAGACAAGGCTGCCCACTCTCTCCATATCTCTTCAACATAGTACTGGAAGTCCTTGCTAGAGCAATAAGACAGGTGAAGGAGATCAAGGGGATACAAATTGGAAAGGAAGAAGTCAAATTGTCACTATTTGCAGATGATATGATAGTATACATGAGTGACCCCAAAAACTCTACCAGGGAACTCCTACAGCTGATAAACACCTCAGCAAAGTGGCCGGATACAAAATTAACTCAAAAAACTCAGTAGCCCTCCTGTATACAAAAGACAAAAGGGCTGAGAAAGAAATTAGGGAAACAACACCCTTCACGATAGCCACAAATGACATAAGGTACCTCAGAGTAACCCTAACCAAGGAAGTCAAAGACTTGTATGAAAAAAATTTCAAATCTCTGAAGAAAGAATTAGAAGAAGATATGAGAAGATGGAAAGATCTCCCATGCTCATGGCTTGGCAAGATTAACATAGTAAAAATGGCCATCTTACCAAAAGCAATCTACAGATTCAATGCAATTCCCATCAAATTACCAACACAATTCTTTACAGACCTGGAAAGAAAAATTCTCAACTTCATCTGGAATAACAAGAAACCCAAAATTGCTAAAACAATCCTCTACAATGAAAGATCTTCCGGGGGTATCTCCATCCCTGATCTTAAGTTGTACTATAGAGCAACAGTTTTAAAAACTGCATGGTACTGGCATAGAAACAGAATGGTGGATCAATGGAACCGAACAGAAGACCCAGAAATAAACCCACACAGTTATGGACACCTGATCTTTGACAAAGACGCCAAAACCATACAATGGAAAAAAGATAGCATCTTCAACAAATGGTGCTGGTCTAACTGGATGTCTACATGTAGAAAAATGAAAATAGATCCATACTTGTCACCCTGCACAAAACTGAAGTCCAAGTGGATCAAAGACCTCAACATAAAACCAGACACATTAAATCAGTTTGTAAAAAAAGTGGGAAATACCCTAGAACTCATTGGTACAGGGGAAAACTTCCTGAACAGAACACCAACAGCACAGGCTCTAAGAGCAACAGTCAATAAATGGGACCTCATGAAACTGAAAAGCTTCTGCAAAGCAAAGGACACTGTCATCAAAACAAAGCGACCACCTACAGATTGGGAAAGAATCTTCACCAACCCTTTATCTGACAGAGGACTCATATCCAGTATATATAAAGAACTAAAGAAGCTGAAAAGCAGCAAACCAAATAATCCACTTAAAAAATGGGGAACAGAGCTAAACAGAGAATTCTCTGTAGAGGAATACCGAATGGCAGAGAAGCACTTAAAGAAATGCTCAACCTCACTAGCCATTAGGGAAATGCAAATCAAAACAACCCTGAGATTTCACCTTACACCCATGAGAATGGCCAAGATCAAAAACTCAAGTGACAACACATGCTGGAGAGGTTGTGGAGAAAGGGGAACCCTTCTCCACTGCTGGTGGGAATGTAAACTTGTACAACCACTCTGGAAATCAATCTACTGCTTTCTCAGACAACTAGGAATAGTGCTTCCTCAAGATCCAGCCATACCACTACTGGGCATATATCCAAAAGAGGCTCAAGTACACAAAAAGGACATTTGCTCAACCATGTTTGTAGCAGCTTTATTTGTAGTAGCCAGAAGCTGGAAACAACCCAGATGCCCCTCTACTGAAGAATGGATGCAGAAATTGTGGTACATCTACACAATGGAATATTACTCAGCAATGAAAAATAAGGAAATCATGAAATTCGCAGGTAAATGGTGGGATCTGGAAAGGATCATCCTGAGTGAGTTGTCCCAGAAGCAAAAAGACACACATGGTATATACTCACTCATATAGACATACAACATAGGACAAACCTACTAAAACCTGTGCATCTAAAGAAACTAAGCAAGAGAGAGGACCCTAACTAAAATATCCAATCCCCATCCTGAAAGGCAAAGAGGATGGACATCAGAAGAAGAAGAAAACAGGAAACAACCTAGGAACCTACCACAGAGGGCCTCTGAAAGCCTCTGCCCTTCAGACTATCAAAGCAGATGCTGAGCCTGATGGGCAACTGTTGGGCAGAGTGAATGGAATTTTAGGTAAGAACTGGGAAATAGTAAGAGCTGGAGAGGACAGGGTCTCCACAAGGAGAGCAACAGAACAAGAAAATTTGAACA
Organism: Meriones unguiculatus; assembly: GCF_030254825.1. Taxonomy (NCBI): domain Eukaryota; kingdom Metazoa; phylum Chordata; class Mammalia; order Rodentia; family Muridae; genus Meriones; species Meriones unguiculatus. The sequence continues at coordinate 58,611,702 of NC_083355.1, read as the reverse complement.
CAGGGAACTTCCCAGAGACTCATACTCCAACCAAGGACTATTCATGGAGATAACCCAGAACCCCTGCACAGATGTAGCCCAGGGCAGTTCAGAGTCCAATTGGGTTACATAGTAATGTGAAGAGGGACTGCCTCTGACATAATCTGATGGGCCTGCTCTTTGATCACCTCCCTCTGGGGGGGAGCAGCCTTACCAGGCCATAGTAGAGGACAATGCAGCCACTTTTGATGTGAACTGACAGACTAAGATCAGAAAGGAGAGGAAAACCTCCCCTATTAGTGGACTTGGGGAGTGGCATGCAAGCAGAGGGAGGAGGGAGGGTGGGATTGGGAGGGGAGGAGGGAAGGGATTATGGGGGGATGCAGAATGAATAAAGTGTAATTGATGAAAATTTTAAAAAAAAATCACAAGTAACTATATAAGAAAATGTCATGAAAATGTACTTCTCTGTAAACTAATAAAAGGAGAAATAGGCACAGAGTCAGAATACTTCCCACTCTGGAAAGGCACAGTCAGATATCCGTGTTGGGCGGTGAGGGTGGTTAGTCACCATTGTGGCAAGAGATGACCGTGACACTAGCATCTGAGGGGAAGACTACCATTGCATGGACCAACCAAGGGATAAATACAGGTAAATCAATTAAATAGTCCTATATCCCCTAAGGAAGTAGAAATGGTCATCAAAAGTCTCCCATCCAAAAAAAGCCCAGGATGAGATGGTTTCAGTGCAGAATTCTACCACTTTCAAAGAAGAGCTAGTTCCAATTCTCTTCAAACTATTCCACAAAATAGAAACAGAAGGAACATTATCAAACTCATTCTATGAAGCCACAGTCACCTTGGTACCTAAACCTCACAAAGACCAACAAAGAGAATTTCAAGCCAATCTCCCTTATGAACATTGATGCAAAAATACTCAACAAAATACTTGCAAACCGAATACAAGAACACATCAAAGATATCATCCACTATGACCAAGTAGGCTTCATCCCAGGCATGCAGGGGTGGTTCAATATATGGAAATCCACCATATTAACAAACTGAAAGAAAAAAAAAACATGATAATCTCCCTAGATGCTGAAAAAGCATTTGACAAAATCCAACATCCATTCATGTTTAAAGTATTGGAGAGGTCAGGGATACAAGGCACATATCTAAACATAGTAAAGGCAATATACAGCAAACCTATAGCCAACATCAAACTAAACAGAGAGAAACTTAAAGCAATCCCACTGAAGTCAGGGACAAGGCAAGGCTGCCCACTCTCTCCATATCTCTTCAACATACTTCTGGAAGTCCTTGTTAGAGCTATAAGACAGTTGAAGGAGATCAAGGGGATACAAATTGGAAAGGAAGAAGTCAAATTATCACTATTTGCAGATGATATGATAGTATGCATGAGTGACCCCAAAAAGTTTACCATGGAACTCCTACAGCTGATAAACACCTTCAGCAAAGTGGCCGGATACAAAATTAACTCAAAAAAAATCAGTAGCCCTCCTATATACAAAAGACAAAAGGGCTGAGAAAGAAATTAGGGAAATAACACCCTTCACAATAGCCACAAATGACATAAAGTACCTTGGTGTAACCCTAACCAATCAAGTCAAAGACTTGTATGAAAAAATTTTCAACTCTCTGAAGAAAGGATTAGAAGATATCAGAAGATGGAAAGATCTCCCATGCTCATGGCTTGGCAGGATTAACATAGTAAAAATGGCCATCTTACCAAAAGCAATCTACAGATTCAAGGCAATTCACATCAAGTTACCAACACAATTCTTTACAGATCTGGAAAGAAAGATGACAAAGATGCCAAAACCAGACAATGGAAAAAAGGCAGCATCTTCAACAAATGGTGCTGGTCTAACTGGATGTCCACATGTAGAAAAATGAAAATAGATCCATACTTATCACCCTGCACAAAACTAAAGTCCAAGTGGATCAAAGACCTCAACATAAAAACAGACACATTAAATTGGTTAGAAAAAAAAAATGGAGAAAACCCTTGAACTCATTGGCACAGGAGACAACTTCCTGAACAGAACACCAACAGCACAGGCTCTAAGAGCCACAATCAACAAATGGGACCTCATGAAACTGAAAAGCTTCTGTAAATCAAGGGACACCATCCTCAAAACAAAAGGACTGCCTACAGATTGGGAAAGAATCTTCACCAACCCTATATCTAATGAGGACTCATATCCAGTATATATAAAGAACTAAAGAAGCAGAAAAGCAGCAAACCAAGTAATCCAATTAAAAAATGGGGAACAGACCTAAACAGAGAACTCTCTGTAGAGGAATATCAATAGCAGAGAAACACTTAAAGAAATGCTCAATAGCCATTAGGGAAATGCAAATCAAAACGACCCTGAGATTTCACCTTACACACATCAGAATGGCCAAGATGAAAAACTCAAGTGACAACACATGCTGGAGAGGTTGTGGAGAAAGGGGAACCCTTCTTCACTGCTGGTGGGAATGTAAACTTGTACAACCACTCTGCAAATCAATCTGGCGCTTTCTCAGACAACTAGGAACTCAAGATCCAGCCATACCACTCCTAGGCATATATCCAAAAGAGGCTCAAGTACACAATAAGGACATTTGCTCAACCATGTTTGTAGCAGCTTTATTTGTAATAGCTAGAAGCTGGAAACAGCCCAGATGCCCCTCAACTGAAGAATGGATGCAGAAATTGTGGTACATCTACACAGTGGAGTAACATTCAGCAATTAAAAACAAGGAAATCATGAAATTTGCAGGTAAATGTTGGGACCTAGAAAGGATCATCCTAAGTGAGCTGTCCCAGAAGCAGAAAGACACACACGGTATATACTCACTCATATAGACATTTAACACAGGATAAACCTACTAAAATCTAAAGAAACTAATCAAGAGGGAGGACCCTGACTAAAATGCTCAATCCCCATCCTGAAAGGCAAAGAGGATGGACATCAGAAGAAGAAGAAAACAGGAAACAAGTTAGGAACCTGCCACAGAGGACCTCTGAAAGGCTCTGCCCTGCAGACTATCAAAGCAGATGCTGAGACTTATGGCCATCTGTTGGGCAGACTGCATGGAATCTTATGTAAGAAGTGGGAAATAGTAAGAGCTGGAGACAACGGGAACCCCAGAAGGAGAGCAACAGAACCAGAAAATTTGAACACAGGAAACTTCCTGGGAACTCATGCTCCAGCCAAGGACTATTCATGGAGGTGATCTGGAACCCCCATGCAGATGTGGTACATGGCCATTCAGTGTCCAAATGGGTTACATGGTGGTGGGAGGAGGGACTGCCTCTGACATGGTCTGATTGGCCTGCTCTTTGATTGCCTCTCCCTGAGGGGGGAGCAGCCTTGCCAGGCCATGGAGGATGACGATGCAGCCACTCCTGATGTGATCTGATGGACTGGGATCAGAGGGAGGGGGAAGGGGACCTCCCCTATCAGTGGACTTGAGGAGGGGCATGCGTGAAGAAGGGGGAGGAGGGAGGAGCTTATGGGGGATACAAAGTGAATAAAATGTAATTAATAAAATAAAATTTTAAAAAAAGATTCACTTCGGAAAGTATGGTTCATTTTCTCATCGTGTAGGTTAGTAGACTTTGCAGAAACCTGAGTTACCTAGATTTTAAAACTACAGACATTTTTCATTATCTGAACATTAGCCCAGACAACACAGAACACTACGTAAGTTGATCTGTACTACCAATCAAAATCTCAGGGAGAATAAAAGCAGACAGTGCCACCAACATGTTATCAGAAAAGATGTGTTTATACCAAGGAAGAAAATGGTTCTCACATTCGCTTCTGATCCTTGAGAATGTACTTTGCTTTCTCCTATCCTGAAGCACACAGAAGAGTCTTGCAAAGGCTTACTTGTTACTCTTATCTGGCTGTAATATCCTACTATAGACAGCCCTTGAAGAGAAGAGTGAACACGTGAGAATCATGCGATGCACGTGCTTTTAATTGTTACCAGCCTGTCAGAGACCAAAATGTGGGCCTGAGCTCTAGGTTTTGGCTGCTAACCTGCTCCTTCTATTTTCCAGTCCTATAGGTGCTTCCAACCACACCCGGTAGCTTTAACTTTGCAGGAAAGCTTGACTGGCCTCAGGGGTGTCTATTCATGTTAAGTAGGATACCTCATATACCATATTTCTTCTTGCCCTGACATCATTGGTTATCTAGTTACTTAGCAATTTCCTTTACTTAATTGCATTTTTTTTCTATTTGTGCTGTTGCCTCCTGTAAGTACTGTGCAATAACTCCTTAATCCCTCTCTATGTGCCATTTCTACTCTTCCTTCATCACTCCACTCAGATTGCTCTTTCTGTGGTCAGATCGTTAGTTTTTTTCCTACTCAGGAAACTTATATGGTTATCCACTTTAATATAGCTTCAACCCCTTCAGCATGTTTTAAAGTCTTTGTGTGAACCAGAACTCACCATCTTTTCCATTTCATACTTCTACTTGAGAGTCAATGCCATCATGCTACTATCCATAACCATTACTGTTCATCTCTCCTTGCTTCCCAAAAGAAGCCTTCTCCTTCAAGTCCTCCCATCCTTGTTTGTGTGACTCCGTCATGTGCTGTGTCATCCTGCCTCTCTCTACTGAAACACCAGTCACATTAGGCTCAAGATACTCAGTTGACTTTGTTCTTGACTGTGGTATAAACTTCAAGATGACAAGAGGAACAGCCCCACAAGCTGTGATGCTGCAAGGCAAAGAAGCGAGAGGTTCTACCTCAACCCAACTCAACTCAACTCAAAGGTCTGAGCAGACAGGGGTCCCTCAGACAAGTCAAACATATATGAGTTTTCAGGGAGAACGGAGATAAGAAGTTGAGTGTGTTGGAACAAGAATAGCATCCAGAGGAAAGTGAGCATCCATAAAAACTAATGGCAGCTTGCAGGTGCACAGACACAGCTTGAAGGAGGAAGTGGAAGAAAGCAAAATGCAAGACAGGACCTTTCTCCTTAGACAATAAGGAGCTGTCTATACAGAATCGCAGGCGGTGGGGAGGTGTGGGCTCAGTGCTTGCTAGGGAACTCATCCTGGCTTTATTTGGAATGTGGGTCTAGGATTCACAGGGAATGGACCCAAAGCAAACAGTTGTGCAGAATAGCCTTCAGTAGAAGTGCTAGGTCCATATAAGCTGAGATAGACAGAAGGCAAAACAGAGGGAAAAAACAAAGAAGAAATTTTTCTCTACGAAGAGTTAGAGCAGGAAGAGAAATCATTATCCATTGACTGCAGTTGGAAGGCAGATGATGGAAGGTTGTGGAAATGCAAGGCCAATTCCTATAGAAAAGTCAAAACTCCAAGAATACACAGTTTTTTTTTTTAATTTTTTTTAAATTTAAAAAATTTTTGGGTTTTGAAAGAAAAGGACAGGAGAAATAGTTGAGATACAGAAAGCTTGTTTGAATGATGATCAGAACACACTCACATACTAGTGAGAAAGAACAGAAAGTTAATGACAAATGGCCAATGGATATTACCAGATACCCACAAATACACTTGCTGGTTGAACCTGAAAGAGTTGGTTAGAACCAAGAGTGAAAAAGTGCATTCCAAATGGTTACACTTTTCTAAAGTCAAATTTAATGGCAAGGAAATGTGCAGCAGTGAGAATAATACTTTTTTTTTTTTTGAAATATTGTGTGTTCGGTGTTTTGCCTGCTTGTGTCTGTGTGCTGCAGGTCTACAGTGGCCATGCAGACAAGAGGACAGTATTAGACCCTCTGCAGCTGGAGCTGGAGTTACAGACCATTGTGAGCCGCCATGCTGGTGCCAGCAACAGAACCTGGGGCCTCTGCAGGAGCAGCAGGTACTGTTAGCTACAGAGCGACCTCTCCGACCCAACCCAAACTTACATCTTCAGCATAATGTTTATCTAGTGATACAACTGTACATCTGTGCTGCTTGTTTTATATGACACCATCCTAAAGCTTGTGTCCTGGAAATTTAAATGATTTGCCTCAGTTAAACCACCACTAAAATATATAATGCTGTGAATATTGGTTCCTCTGATAATACTACAAAAATGTGACAAAAACTTAGGTGACGGTGGGGTGCCCCATAAGGGAGGGTTAAAATTAATCACGGCCATAGAAACTCACAAATGGTCCAAGTACAGAGAGTTTGTGGGTACCTTATCACAGATGCATCATCTATGTTCCTGCTTCACCCCAGTCTCACGGACCTTCTTGAAACAGGATAGACAGACTGTAAGAGCCAGTGGTCACGGGAGCACTGAGCAGTTCAGTTAATCCCGATGTGACACGACCACCACACTCAAGAACTGACAGCAGCTGTGGTTATTTAGACACGGCTTGGGCAAGCTCAAGCCAGTCAGCCTGCTGGCATGGAGGAAGGGGAAGTTCACGCGCGCCTCTCCTAGCCACGGAGCTGGGACAGCTGATGGCTTCTGGGTGAGAAGGAGTCAACTTTCTTCAAAGGTGTCGCTCTTGGTGGCTAACACCTTTCAGCAGGTGGCCCCACAATGAGGAGAGTGTGGGCCGCACAAACTGGTCTCGCAAGGTTATTTTAAAAGTAAAAAGAAAGAGTGGACATGAAGTTGGGAGGGCGATAGGGTGGTATGGGATGAATCCTGGAAGAGTTAGGGAGTGAAGAGAAGGGTAAATATGACTGAAACACGTAATATAAAATTCCCAAATAATTTTTTAAATAATTTATTTATTTTTATTTTATGCACATTGGTGTTTTGCCTGCATGTATGTATGTATGTAATTCCAGGATCCTGGAATTACAGACAGTTGTGACCTGCCATGTGGGTGCTGGGAATTGAACCCAGGTCCTCTGGAAGAGCAGCTGGTGCTCGTAACTGCTGAGCCATCTTTCCAGCCCCCCAAATAATTAATTTAAAAAAATTAAGAAAAACTTTAGACCACTCACTCACTGCTGTGAAAACACAGCAGAAAATACACTTTTTACTTCACACACATAACTGGCCTTTTCTGAAGAGTCTATATGATGTATATAGTTTTCCCCATCACTCACTCATTAACTGTATCTTGAATGCTTGCACGCAGCCATGGACCAGGCAAGGAACAGTTAAAAAGCAGAGTGTAAGCACGGGGCTCAGTTAGAGACCCTGTGTCAAAAGCTGTGGGAGAGGGGAGTCCAGAAGACACCTGACATTATCCTCCAGCCTCAGATACTCATGCACATGGGCATGCACACACAAAAGTTATACCATTTTATTGGGAGATAGATGATGGTCACAGGCAAACAACAGATGGGAGGTTTAAAGATTTGCAGCATTCATGGCAAATGTGTCAAAGTTAGAAGCGGTGGCTTCTGAGAGAAAATGATTTCTATAGGATTTCGTTTGCCATTTACACTCAGCAAGAACTGGCTGACAGAAATGAGGGAGGGGTACGTTGGTACAGAGGAAGCCTGGAGAGAGATGCTAAGCACAGACCAGGGACATTCCATTTTTGTCACTTGAATTGCTAATCACATTTTATAGCAGCCATTTAATTTTAATTTTTCTTCACTCATATTAAATAAAAATGTTAACAAGTTACCAATTAGGTAACATAAAAGCATTATTGGGCATAACCTTCCCAGCTATGCAATGTTTAAAAGATAAAAATTAAAATTACATTAGCAATTTTTAAAGTCATTCTGCAGACATGTGAAATCATGGTAAAAATTCTCCTTAAGTCAGAAGGCAGTAAATTATGACAGGAGAGTGACCTCTCCTGCCCCATGACCTCACTAAGGAAGACTTACACATTGCTGTATTTAGATATAGCATCTGATGGCTGGACATCATTTTCTTCCTACAGTGATCAAAGTTTTCCTCTTAAGTTTATGAGTGATGATTTCAGTCATTTTCTTCCTATAATAGCCAAAGTTTTTTTATGGATGATCTCAGTGTTTGGTAAATAGTTATAAACACCTCCTTCTTCCATCTTTCATCTTCCTGATATTTCCACAAACATCTACAGGTACTGTACAATGTATAATATGTGAGCGTGTGTGTCTGCATTTGTGCTAATGACCATCTTTAAGTGCGGCTTCAGATCTATTTCCCTGGGCTATCAGCAGCCCAACTTAAAGTCAAGACATCCTATCAGGATGTCTCATAAAAGAATAAAATGCCATAGCTCAGTTGAGAGAGTGAAACTGGACACCAAGTAAACTTTTACTGGAGAGAGATCTAGTGACTCTTTAAGAGAGAAATGGTAGCAAAAGATGGCACTGAAGCAAAGACATGCTCTGATTCATAACGGACTTCTGAGCATGAATCTTCCTTGCCTTTACCCTGTATCCATGTGCTCCAATCTCCAGTCCTCTCCATCACACTCTCACCCACCCCTTTATGAAAGGATCAAAATCTGAGCGGTCATTTGCGATTTTAAGACTTTGAACACTCTTAACAAAAAATAACTACTATGTTAGTGAAGATAATGCAAGTCCCAAGTGAAAGATGTTTACAGTGTCAGAATGTTGTAGGGTTTACAAATAGCACTTTCCTTGTGGTCACAAGAGGCCAATGGCCCTTCCCAGGCCTTGATTCTCATAAATCACTTCATGACTTTTTTTAAACATCATCGCTACACAGAAATAAACCAATGAATTTTGAAATTTTTATTTTCCCACCTCCTTGGTTTCACCTGTTTCCTTCACAATATTTCGTCTTACTTCAGTGTTGTTCATAAGGAGTGTCCCTTTGGGAAATTCCCTCAAATGACTTAACATGTTTCCACCTTCCAACATAAATTCAGGTCGCAAATGGTGCCAACAGCACATCGTCTAACAAGATCGCTGACTCAGCATCATTCAGTCTTCTGCTCATACATTTAACTGCTTCCTTGTTTAACGAACAAAGATGCCACACAAAACCCATACAAGGCTTGGGATAGAAAAGGGGCAGGCAAAGAGAAGAAAGCTACGTATGCTGTCAAGTAGGCGTGCTTCCAAGTCAGACTTCCCAGTCACCGATGACCTACTTAGTCGCTGCCAGCACAGCACAGGGAGAAAATTAGTCATTTGACAACTTCATGCCATTATAATTTGACTGTTACGGACAGAAGGGAATTGTCCCAGAGACTGTCCTATAATATCTGTCTTACTCTAAAAGTTATAAATATCCCTGTCCACCCCCACCTGGGGAAGTTTAATATTACATTTTTAGGGAAATATCTCTTGATACTCAAAAGACTGAACTTCTGCAGACCTCACAGCAAAGCTTAAATTCCCACTGCGATCATTAGGACTGTGTAGTCATCCTGCTATCCTCCTTGGCTGATTTAGGTTTAACTCACCTTCACGAGAAGAGGTGACTGGCCTTACTCACCTTAGACAACCCATAAAAGCAGCTGTTACTCTCTACGCTAAGGCACACCTTTAATTATAAATTATGTACTCTTCCATTCCCCTGACTCAGATTAACGTGTATGTACGTGTGTGTGTTGTGGTAATCATTTGCTGAAAGCAGCCAACAGGGTGGACGTAACCTTAAAACCTTCCATAAATATTGCAAACAACATGGATATAGCCAGATAGCATCTGTTTGCAATAGTACTAAGCCAGCTAAGGTCAATAGAATAACTTCTTCCTTTGTGAAACTCTGGTAAAGATCTGTAAGAAATCCCTCAGCCCTTCCCTATGTAATGCCTTCTGTATTGTTCAATAAATACAAAGCAAAGTCCTCTGTTAGAGACAGGCGGACAAAGAAATGGGACAGTAGGACAGACAACTGAAATGCAGCAGACAGAGGTGCTGAAAAAGAGGTGTGAATTCAAATTTGGGCTCGTTCTTAGTCAAATTACTCGAGGGGTAAGTGTTTTGCTTTACTCCCTTAATGTGACAGATAGCAATGTTGGTGCCTCTGAAGGTTATCTTTAAGACATTAACTGACACAGAAGGCCTTTTCTGCAGCCACTGGCGTTATTTTAGGATCAGTGAGAGAGAAGGTGAACATACTTCTCATCAGGTGGGCCAGTGACAAAGGTTGGGTAAGCAATGTCTCAGGGTTATGGCCCAACTGCCCACATACCTCGTTCTAGCACAGCGCTTCTCAGCCTCCATAATGCTGTGGCCCTTTAATATGGCTCCTCATGGTGCGCCAACCCTACTTCACTACTGGAATTTTGCTACTGTTTCGAATCATAACGTAAATATCTGTGTTTTCTGATGGTCTTAGGTGACCCCTGTGAAAGGCCCACTTGACCCCAAAATAATCCACAGTGCACACATTGAGAAATACTCTTTATTTTTAAAGAATAGGTTGGTAGAATGGGTAAACCACACGTGTCATTTTTTTTATTCTTGAAAATATCTGAAATACAGAAATGAAATCTTTATCACCCTTTAGGACCAACAATTTTTTTTTATAGAATAATAATTTTCCCACGTATAGTCAGAATTTGAGTGGTGCCAGGCTCTACTGAAAAGGTTGCTTAAACCATATGGAAATGAAACATTATCAGAGTGTTCTTAAGGACATCATGTCTCAAGCATCCCATGTTACACTGGACTCACAGCTCTATAGTCAATAAAGAGATGCCTAGGAAGTAGGGAATTACAGTCCAGGCCAGCACAACAGACTGCCAAGTGTGGGCTGCTGTGAAAGAACTGTGGAGTGCCTCACTAAGGCTAGGGAACTCAGATACAGACATGTAATTTTAATTGATCCTAGAATTGTAAATATTTATGAAGTTGTATTTTAAGACCCATTGCTGTTTGTCGGAGTCAGGGTCTCATTATGTAGCCCAGATTAACCTTGAACTCTTGAATCTCCCACCTACCTCAGCCTCCTGAGTGCCAGGAATAATATTTTTTAATAGAGAGATGACCCAGAAAAAAAAAAAATTCTTAAAAAGATATTACCCAGTTAGTGGAGTTAGATAGGGGATTAGAGGTAAACCCAAGGTATCTTTTACAGTAACAATTTAGAACATTATATATAAAATATATTGGGTTAAAAATGGTGTTAGCCTTCTAATTCAAAATAGGGGCATGCAGCTATTTCCAGTGCTAAGAAAAATTAGAATGCAAATTTTAAAATCACATGCAAATATACCCCAGGGCAGACATCTTCCCGGGATTCATGTACAATTATTTATTTGTTGCTTGGCAGACTATCTTATCACTAGCCAACACACCTGTTTTGCCCCAATATTTACAGAGAAAATTCACGTTGTTTTACTGAAAAACCTTGCTGTCCTCTAAAACGCCTAAGACGCACAAGTGCAGAAGGATGACTCCCGGGCCTTCAGATTTACCGAGATTTTGTTGGCCTCCCTCCTAAGCATCTGCTTTCACACTTAACTGCACCATTTCTCTGCTTGTCCACAACGTTAGGACGCAGCACCACCATTTTTTTCTAGTCTCGTGGGTTTGAGTCATATGGTGCTTTTCACTACGTTTCAAGAATTTTCAACTGGAGAAAACAAAAATATGAGAATTTCCCCATCATCTATTATTTGTAGCTACTATTTTTCTTCTATGTTGCTCTGGGAAGTGTGTGTGAGGTTGCACACTGTAACGCAGAGCTAGCCAGCAGGCGCTAACGTCCGAGATGGGGACCATCGTCCCTTGATTTCCCATTTGTCATCGCCATTGCCAAGTGGGCACAATAATGGTGATAACAAGTTACTGTCTTTTAAATAATATAGTATAGAGAAATGTGCAGCCCATTACTCAATGCCCTATAGAACCTGGACACATACCTCAAATAATCAGAAAGAAATTCTTTTTCACTTAAGTGTACAGTCATAAAGATTTCGGTAAAAAGTAAAATAAAATTTTCTGATGCACTCATGTCATCAAGACTCAGATACCCTGCCACCTCCCAGAAAGAAATGCCTTGTTGTAGGAGGCCCCAAGAAGATCTTGAATGGCAATCTGTCAATGGATGAAAAGCACACTTAATCCTAAGCAAACATACTGGTAAACTCTATTAATATTAAAAACATTTACATACTAGGAAGCACAATTCATATTAAAAGGATTATGCCCTTGGACCAAGTAGGATTTATTCCAGGAATGCAAATTTGGTTCAATATCAAAATATATCATGTTAAGAGAACAAAGAGACACAATCATGTTTATTGATATAAAATATTCATTTGAGAAAATTCAACAATATTTTATGTTAAAACCATCCAGAAAAAAAGAGTAATAACTAAGGAAAAAATTTCAATAAAAACCTACAGCTAGTATCATAGTTAACGATGGAAGGCAGGAGGCTTTTCTCTTAAAATGGGAACAAGGAAAGAATTCTTTCTTCTCTGCTGCTTGGCACTGCACTAGAATTTTTTGACAGGATAATTAAACAAGAAACAAAAACTCACCAAAATGGAAGGAATAAGTGAAACTGTCTCTCCTTAAAGATTACATGATTCCACACACAAAATCCAAAGGAATCCATGAGCAGGCCACTGAAGCTTTGAGAACCCAGAAAAGCTTTGGGTTCTCAGAACAGCAGACAATAGAAATTTTATTTACATAGATCAGGAAAAAAAAAATAAAGCAACTGTACTCATAGTAACATAGAAATGTCTAAATTATTTCAGCACTGAATTTATCCAAGGAGGGTAAATATTTGTACACTGAAAACTATAAATTATTGCCAAAGAAATTAAATATTTAAATTATCATTTAAAGTGTTTAAGCAAAAGTAAACAAAAAGAGACTCAAAGTTCATGAATCAGAATACAGAGTTCTGTAATGATGTCCCTGCCACCCAAAGAAGCCAGGGATTCAATTAAATCCCGATCGAAATCTCAGCCAGCTTTTTTAGGAAAACGGAGAATTCATCTGAAATTTCTGGAAAACCCAGTCAAAATTGTCTTGAGAAGGAAAACCAAGTTGATGACCCAAGATGACTAGTTTTTAAACTTAGAGGAAAGTTACAGTGACCAAGATATGGGAATGCTGGCACATAGGTAGATGAGGGTCAGCAGAAGAGAGCTCAGCGTCGAGATGGAAGTCATGCTATCTGTTGCTAACTGGCTGTCAGTACGGGTACACGTCCACACACTGGAAAAAGAATGCATGCTGGACTGCAGATGTGAATTTGAATGGGTATGTCACACCACATATATAAACAGATGCCAAGTGGATCGTAGCTTTAATCTGAGCGTTCTCACCAGGAAATTCCTAGATGGTGTCACAAGAAAATCTCTCTGTTCTGGATTTGTCAGTGGATTGTTAGATAGGATACAAAAACCATAAATTACAAAGAACAGGAAAACTAGAACTCAAATCTGAGCTAAATCGTGTACATTATAGAGCTGCCATGAAAAGACAGCGAACACAAAGGAGGAAATGTTTGCAAATCGCAGCTGCAGTAAGATCATGCTCTGCAAGCTACATGGAAACTAAAACTCTGCTAGAGCAGACAAGAAAGTAGACCAAAGATGTGCATGGACATTTCCAAAAACTAAAGAAAAGACACAAATAGCCAATGATCCCATAAAACATGTTCAAAACATTATCCACCATGAACATGCAAATCAAAATCATAGTGAGATTTCCCCTCACACCTCTTAGCATGGCCATAATGAAAAGACTTCAAACAATGTTAGGATGTGGAGAAATCTGAACCCATCTACTTCTGGTCAGAGTACAAAATAATGCTTCTTCTAGGCAACAGTTTTGTGATTCCCACACAACATTAACATAGGATCGTCATGCAGTCATTCCACTAAATATATACACAACATACTGAAAAATGAGATCTTAAAGAGATACTTGTGAGCCAATGACCAATGCAGCATTTTTTTTTTGTAGTATCCAATCCACAAATGCATCAAGAGAAAAACAGATGAACAAAATGTGGTCTACACCTACAACAGAATGCTTGTCAAAAAAAAAAAAAAAAAAAGTGACTAAAGTCCTGCTAAGTACTACCAGCTGAGTAACAGCTGAGTGAGAGGAGGCACGGCTCAGAATGCTGAATACAAGCTCGTCTACTCAGAGGAAATATCTAGAAGCCGGCAATTTTATAGAGACAGAAAGTAAATTCACAATCACAAGATGGAAGGAGGTGGGAGAAAGGATTGAGAATTTAGTGCTTAATGGGCACATGGTTTCTACTGGGAGTCATAAAATTTTAAGGAAATAAATAGTGGCGATGATTGTACAGAATGGTGAGCGGGGTGAATGACTTAATTGCACACTTAAGTGGTCAAAATGGTAATTTCACGCTGTATACATTTTGCCACAGTAAGAATATGTTCAAATGTACATAGCTAAAATGTTGAATTGTTGCTTGGCATAATTTGCTAAGCAGGCGGCATGTGTCTTCACTAATAGCACAAAAACCACAGCCATGTTTAAGTTTACAGCTGGACAATACTAAGGCCCATCAGAAGCAGCAGCAAGAAGACCAACAGGAGCCACAGCATCCTTGCATTCACTCCTACATCCTCTGCCCTGATGCCACCCCAGCCATGAGGATGACTGAAAAGAGGATGCTAAGAAGAAGACCAAGGTGGAAGATGAGCCACGTGAGAAACCTGCAGTGTTGTCTTCTGAACCTGCTCCTCCACAGCCAGAGCCCAAGCCTGAAAAGGGCCCTGGGCGTGGGGGAAGGGGGAGGAAGTACCCCAGGGAAAGGGGGTGGGCGGGGTGGGGAAGCTGATGTTGGAAGGATGTGAATCTTCCTGTAGCAAAAGTAGGTGCCAAAGTAGAGCCGCCCCAGATGCCAACGGGGTGTGTGCATCTCTAAAGACTACTTCTGCGGACTGCACAGTCTGAAATACTGTCTCTCATCAAGTTTTATTAAAATGCAGCGGTTTTTAGTACTTAAAAAAAAGCTATATTGTTAGCACACAGATCACTTCATTATTTTGTGGAGAAGAAAAATGTGTCACTACAAAATGCCCCCCCCCCAACTGGATTGATGAGATGAAAATACCCTTCCCTGCTAATTTTGAATGACTCCTCGTTGCTCCCAGGAAAGAGATCCTGGTGTTGACATAGGTGACCACCATGGCACAAAATGTTTTGTGGAGTGGGAAAACTATAAATTCATTTTTATGTCCTTCTCCTTCCCCTTCTACTGTCAGCACAGACTTAGCTCTATTAAAAACAGACCCCTTGTGGGACCTGACCCCCTAAAATTTGTTTTGTCAGTCTACTGGGCAGTCTGGACTTTGCAGTGACATCATTGAGTGTTCCGTTTGTAAGATGGTGAGTCTCCAGATGGATAATTCTGCCAGTTTCATTTAATTTCTGAATGTCAGGGCTGGCTTGTGAAAACTTGTTAAACAACATCCTCAAGGTGAAATGTCAACCCTCACTCTATACTCCATTCCCTTGTTCAAAACATCAAATGAAGACTTCATTGGATGTTATACTGGTTTTCTGGTTTTGGAAGCCTATTAAGAAGGGACTATGGAAGTTCTTGTATACTGTTAATGACAGTTCTGCCTAAACTACCATGATTGTTTACAAAAATATCTTTAATAAAATTTAGCTTGAAAAAAATTTGAAGTCTATCTACTTCCTCTAAAAATGGAATAAACCAATGACGAAGTTGAATGGTGAACAAATAGTAAGTTCATGAATAAACAAATAAGCAAACCATAGTGACAATTCTTCTGTAACTAGTTAACTAACCACCAATATGGTTGCTGATATTGTTTGACAACCCTGTTCTATATTATTGATTACCCTGTTCTATATTGCTGATTTACCATCAGTAAGAATCTCTGATTTTGTTTTAGTATGGAAAGGATGCAAACGCTGGGACAACCTAGGGTGTTTTCTGAGACTCATTTAAAGTAATACTCCATTGAGTGTGATGCCATCCCATTGGGACAGTGCACAGAAAATCTCAATTAGCCTAAGGCAGTACTTTATAAATTAAACTCACATATTTTTTTCATTTAACTATTCAATAAAAATGAATATACTAGCATGTACTGCCAGTTATTAAAACACAAAACACCTTCTTAGAGAAGCAGATTTATCACTATGCCAAAAAGTTAATTGCTTGTTACACTGTATTAAGAAAAAAAATGTGAATTCTTCTTCACCATTTTAACACTATGAATAAAAAGCATTTAAACACCTCTTTCATTTATTTTGTTTCCTTTTGAAATGAGTAGATATGCTTCATACAAAGAAAAAATGACTGAGCAGTCAAATTTCAGTTTTTATTTGTTCAATATAACATCAAAGATATGGAAAATGTTTATGCACAAGTGAAATTTTAATGACATTTCAGACAAGGATTAAACAACGAGCCTACATACCATAAAAACTTAGACAGTAACTATGTCACCAGGCAAAAGTCCTTCAAATTTCAGAAAAGGACAATGGGGATTTTGTTAGGAATTCTTTCCGCCTGAAATCTCATAATATGCATGGGTTTGTGCCTTTGCCATACACATTTCAAACTACCTATTTAAACACATCAGCTTGGTTACAGCTTTCTCTATGATTTCTAGGCACTCAAAGTCTTCACTCAAAGAAAGAAAAAAAGGCAGTCATGTTAAAATAGTACCAAATCACTAAAAATCTGAAAAATAGCATGTTTTCCTCAAAATGTTTACTGTCCTCTTCAGTACAACAGCCCCCATTAATAACAAGACATGGACCAATGAACAGGCCTGTGAGGTCGATTCAATAGCTGTTGTGATGGTCCAAAGCTTCCATTGCATCTTCCCTCCACAGAAACCTTACCATAAGCCATCACTTGCAAGTCTCATGACTACCACCCAGCTTTCCACACATCTCCTTCCTTCCTCTTTCCTCCTAGTCTTTCTCATCATCATTTCCTACTTCACTTCATTTTATCTTTGATTTATCTGTAAAGATCACAACTCTATGAGCATCAAAGTCCAATACCAGTAAAATGAAATCTAGTTGAGGGGACCCACTAGACAGAGCAGTGAATGGACCTGGAAGGGCATTAAAAGAAGCAGGAGACCAACTCTACCACATCACAAGATGAGCAATGACACAGCACAAACCACTGCATTCTTTTCTCTAGCTCTGTGAGCATTATCTTGCAAGTTACTCACTGAATAAATACATACATGAGCAATCTATGGCATCACCTTAAAATTATTCCAGGAATAAATTACTTGCTACATATGTACTTATGAGGGAAATAAACACCTTCATGATAACTGCACTGAGGCCCTTTCCCGTCATGTGAGACCCCATAGCTTTTGGATTTTTTTCTCTACAATGGAATTTTGTACTATAGTTGTTCTATGGTTCATTTATCTAGAAACTAACTAGCATGTGTGAGTAAGACATGCTGTGGGCAGACAGCATTTGAACCAAAATGGCAGATGGTTAGGGATTCCAGACCACTGGCTAAAACAAAGGCACAATCATTCTAAGGCTGTTTATAGAACACTTGATTAAATCTCCTAATTATTAAGTCCTTAAAGAAAACCTACACAGTATTTTTGTAGTAAATTCTGTTACCAAAAGGACACAAATCACTTAATTTTAATGCAGCAATAGTCTTAGAATCTTACAACATTAAGAATCTCTGTCACTTTTCCCAGCTACTAGTGAATTCTGTAAGTAATTTCTGGCTCTTTATCAAATAGCATTCCCGGATGTTTGTAATGGTGTAACAAGCATTGTGTTTTAGTATAACAGGCTTATCAAGAAGAAATATTAATTATCACCTTTGTATAATCTTATGTACACAACTAAATGACATTGCTGGTACAGCTTCTGAAAGGAAGGTTAAAACACCTGACTTTCAGAAATCAAAAAGAGACAAAGAGTACCAATGAATAGGAGAATAAAAGCAATTCAAATATTAACAAGGCAATGCTTTCCCTAGGATTCTTCATGGTAAAACATACGTGGTAATTATTTCCTACATTGAGTATGACACTACTGGGTACTAAATATTCATTCTTGGTATAATCCTGAATCTCAAACTATTCATCTTTTTTTTTTCAAATAGCTGACATGCTGCATAAACAGAAGATTTCTATAGTTTTTTTTTAAATAATAAACAATGTAGCATATGAACTTTGATTTATTATGCAATTCATCTCTTTCTATCTCTCTGCTATACATAATTCAGAACCACACAGGACAGTTCTTATAGCATTAATATTTTGCAGTTCTTTTTGGCTTTAAGGCTATGATCATTTTAAATGTTTCAGATGTATGACATTTATCATTAATGTTGTAGTGGCATTGCTATTTTAAACTCTAATATTTAGTGGTTCTTATCTGGCACATAAACTTTCCCAGATACTGATGATGACACTTCCCTTGATATACACTACTTTTGAAATAATTTTTCAGAGAAAAAAAGTGAAATCTAATAATTTTTAAGTCTAAGCATTTCAAATCATTTAAATGGTTTATTATATATGTGGATATACAAAGATGAGTCATTAGATGATTTTCCTCAATTGTTGGACCAACTTATATGAAAATCAAGACAAGCAACTTCCCAATTATATGTCTTTATTTTTATTTCTACGTATGAGTATTTTGTCTGCATGTCTCTCTGTGTACTACATGCCTACCTGATGCCATCAGAGGTCAAGAGGGAACTAGAGTTACAGATGGTTGTGAGCTGCTATGTGGGTGCTGGCAATCAAACCCCAGTTCTGGGAAATATCA
This sequence comes from Meriones unguiculatus, assembly GCF_030254825.1. NCBI lineage: Eukaryota > Metazoa > Chordata > Mammalia > Rodentia > Muridae > Meriones > Meriones unguiculatus. The sequence goes on along the minus strand of NC_083355.1, from coordinate 58,593,091 downwards.
TGCAGGGCTCTTCACCTCTGGGAAACCTCTCCATCCTTGATGCCTGATTCTAGAAGCACTAACAATTGTCTTATTGTTTGGGAAAATGTGGTACTTGCCTGTTAGTAAAGGAAGCTTTTTCTTGGTCTAAAATTGTAGGATTCATAATATATTACCATTTGGCTATTAAATTAGTTACATATGTCCTAATCTATTACCAAAGAACTATTCAGTAGATGGTAACACGTGAACACATTAGATGGCAGTATTAAGTAGATAACTTTCAAAACAACATTCAGAAAGGCAAAGAGGATGGACAACAGAAGAAGGAGAAAACAGGGAACAGGACAAGAGCCTGCCATAGAGGGCCTCTGAAAGGCTCTATCCTGCAGGGCATCAAAGCAGATGCTGAGACTTATGACCAAACTTTGGGCAGAGTGCAGGGAATCTTATGAAAGAAGTGGGAGATAGTAAGAGCTGGAGAGAACAAAAACCTCACAAGGAGAGCAACAGAACCAAAAAATCTGGGTACAGGGGTCTTTTCTGAGACTGATACTCCAACCAAGGACCATGCATGGAGATAACCTAGAACCCCTGCACAAACATAGCCCATGACAGTTCAGTGTCCAAGTGGGTTCCATAGTAATGGAAACGGACTGTCTCTGACATGAACTGATTGGCCTGCTCTTTGATCACCTCCCTCTGAGGGGGGAGCAGCTTTACCAGGCCACAGAGGAAGACAATGCAGCCACTCCTGATGAGACCTGATAGACTAGGATCAGAAGGAAGGAGAGGAGGACCTCCCCTATCAGTGGACTTGGGGAGGGGCATGCGTGGCGAAGGGAGGAGGGTGGAACTGGAAGGAAAAGAGGGAGGGGTTTACAGGGGGGATACTAAGTGAATAAAGTGTAATTAATAAAAATTAAAATAAAAATTAAAAAATATAAACAAAAACAAAAAACAATTTTACTTAACAATTCTACTCTGGGTGTAATGTTTAGTTTTGGGGTGAGAGCCTACAGAAATAATCTTTGGATGCACACTCTCTATCAGGTATTATGGAAAAGTATAAGTCCAAATAATAAAACATCTCTACTACTAAGTAATGTCCAGCATATTTTTTAATAATGCCTTTAATCACATTTGAATAATTACCAATTTGCATTTTTCTCTCAATGATCCAATAACACATGACTTTTCAGCCTTTTTAATATGTCAAAAATACCTAAACCATAGACTCAGAAAATACACTGGAAGTTATATATTTTATCAAGCTGTCCTTTACTAATGTTAAGAAAAACTTTCTGACCATGCCTCATGCCTTCTTCACAGTGCTCTTGACCTACTCTCCATTTCTGTGTTTTGAGCTATCTATGAACATCTTGAATCAACATCTCTACATATAAACAATTCTTAAATTTTAATGTTTCCCATTCTGAATAGCCTGGCAAAAGTTCCCATCACCCTGCTCCACAGGAGTCATCCCTCTGTCTAGCACTCCCAGATGTCTGATCCACCCCACCTCAGTCAGTAGCCATTTCGATTATCAGGTTGACTGTCAGCCTTACCGTGGTTGTATTTACGTCGTCTTTATTTTATGTAATAATGACCCCCAAGGTTTCTGCGCAGCAGCATTAAGACATGCCAATGAAAAGCAATAATATCCTTCCTCTCAAGTTAACAGGAAAAGAAAGACTTCTCCACTGAGTAAGAAACCAAGAAGCAGCAACAGCAAAAAAAAAAAAACTTTTGCCTGGGCCTATAGTTGAAAACTATTTTCCATCTGTGAAATTATAAAGGATTAAGAATGTTTGTTTTGATGCCGTATCTTAAAGTATGAAAGTTATATGCTCAGGTTGTCACAATTAACTGAGATAGTAAGAAAAGCATGTACATGCATGTGTGTGCATGTATGTTTGTGTAAGAAAAAACACAGACTATGAGAACTGCAGCGCTATCTGCTGATCAGGCATTCAGGGAGGAACCGAAATAGATCCTTTGTTGATAGAGCAGGATCTGCCAGATCCACAAGGCTACAGACTGGAGAATTTAGACCCCACTCAGGTCTGAATACAGCTCATTGCTCTTTCTTCTATGTCAGACTGCTTTTACACAAAGACTTATTACTGCTCATTTACATAACTTAGATGCAGAACCTGTACTGTGAAAACCTTGCAATCTTTCTGTGTTCATAGCTCATAAATTTCTTTACTCCCGCCTTAGTTCTAAATTACCGTGATCAATTACATAATAAAATCCTAACAAAATTGGGCATATGAACAAATTTTTTAAGATATTATGTAGTTTATCTACTTCTTCAATTTGAAACATGCCATTTACAGCAATGGAAATCTCAAATATTAAATATGTTTATAGTGAATAAAATGGTTGCCCCCCAAAAATTAGAGAAACCATTTCTAATAAAATACTATTTATTGTATTAAATAATATTATTTCTAATATAATACTATTTATTCAGCCATAACAAAAATGATTTAAGTCTAGATAACCAAATATTTCTGTTATGATTCTCTTGACATTCCACCAGAAGGCTATGAAATCCCTAAGACACTCTAATAATCTACTCAACTGTAGATCATAAACATCATGTTTTACTTTCCTGAAAGCATGATTTTTAAAATAGAAAATACATCTTTTAGGAAAAAAAATCTAATTTCATAATGTATCTTCAATCCATAGAGCAATGAAAAAGTCAAGTACTTACTATACTGCTCTTTGATGAGAGATCCAATCTTCATTCTCCTAGAGCTTAAGACTGCCTAGGAATTAAGGATTAGTGTAAGAAAATATCCATCAGGAGGATGGCAGTGGGGGCTCGTGTAAAGAAAAGAAAAATAAAACTGAGGTGTGGAACTGGAGAAGAAAAATGACTGAGGCCCGAAAGAAGTGGCCAGAGACACACACACAGTCAAAGTTCATCCTGTGTCCTATTTGTGTCTCAGAGAGAAATCTACGTCAACTCCAGAGAAAGGAGTGGGACATCAGGAGCTACCGGCAAGCTCTAACAGTGCTTCTTAACTGCCCCTGGGGCTCTTGGGAAGTGACTCTGGGCAAACCCTGAGGCCTTCTCAAAACCTACAGATTGCATTTCTGGATGCGGAACTGAGTCTTGGAGACTAAGCTGTTTCAAGTCATGTGTGTCTAGAGGGGTCAGATGATGTCTGCTCTCTGCTACCCATGACTCAACCTGCTCCTCAGGGCAAGGGCTAGTCTTGTTTGCCAATTAAAGCTCTTGTATGCCAGAGTAAGGAGTCTCTACCTTGAAGAGTATTACAGTCTCACAGGGTTTCTGATTTCTTCATCCTCCAGGTTAACATTAGTACGTTACAGGAAACTGTGCTACAAATGAATGTCTTGGCCTGAGTCAAACTGAGTTTTGAACAACCCTGAGCTCCTCCTTAGCTAGGCTGCTCCTAATGCTCAGGCTGACCAAAACTCAGCTTAAAAAAGCAAGCTTATAAAGGAAAAACAATAGGTGGCAAAAGCAGACAAAATCTAAGCAAGATGGTCACTTCCCACAGGTACAGGAAAAATCAGAGGTTTGGGTGGAGCCTGCTCAGGTTGCTTGCTGCCCCTTTGGGCATGGAGTCTCTCCAAGACTGCTTCCATGTCTAAACAAAAATGTTCCTTACAGAGAGCAGATCAGTTCCTGCACAGATAAGACTCTAAGTGTTGTTTTAAACTTCCAAATCCAAGCCTTAACTCAAGCTGAAATGAGTGTTTTCCTCCCAACAGAGGAATTAGCAATTTTCTATTATCACATGATACCACAAAAAAAAAAAAAAACATTTTTCTCTATTTCTTCTGCCCTTAATAGCATATTGCTAACAACTGTGCTCCCCTAATTTAAACATAATATGCCCCTATTTTATACATAAATATTTGCAAAATCAGCTCTGTCTCTTGCTTTCAAAGATGTTAGTGTAATGCTCAATGGCTGCAACATTTCAGGGCCCAAGGACTGCAGATCTCAGCAGCACAGATACAAATTCAACAAGACTTGGCCCTCCATGGCTGCCTTTTGAATTTATCTGCATAATCTAGAGCTGTGCAAGTGTACATTCATTCCATCTTCCTGCCCCTTTAGCGCACCAGCTCCTAACTTGTCTTGAGTACTTTACGAAGCTGCTTCAGGAACCTTCTCTCCAGGAGAGAAGGCTTTGAAAATAAATTCTCCACCTAGCTTGGCTGGGCTGAGAGAACTGCCAGAGCTGTTTGCAGAGTTCTCATTTGGTACGGCCAACTGAATCCTCTTTTGTAGCTAATAAACACGGCCCGTAATTTATAGACAGTGTCTGAGCTGTTACAGTTCCACTTCCTGTACACATCAAGTGTTGGCAATTCTCTTCTAAGAGAGTGATAGAACCATATTATGAAGTGTCCATGGTATGAAAAATACAGAATTAAGATGATTTCAACTGTTAAAGTGTCCTACTTAAATTGTGTTAAATAGAAATCCAGGGGCAGTGTGATGTTTAGAGAGAAGCAGGCCAGGCCTTTCAGTCCCCTTTAGAGATATACTCATTGAAATGAAGAGCCTTTGCCTTGCCTTCAGTTAACCTTTCCCTCCTAAGCTCAATTTCCATACTCTTCAAATGTCTTAAAATTAGTCAAATGGTTTCATTTGTATTTTTTCCACCCCAAATTTGTAAGAGAGGCTTAATCAAATGTGTACCAATCCATCTCACTTGCTATTCCACGGAAGCTAGCACCATAATTCTACATAAGAAGGGAGCTTGAAATGAAGGTAATGTGTCTATCAAAGGGGGCTTATGTTAACTGTAAATTTCTTTCCTCTTTCAGATAAAAGGGCAGATTATTTAATTCACTTCAATTTAACAAGCATTTACAGAGGAGTGGCAGACACTGGTCACGAAAAGAAATAGAAAAGAACACAGAACGCCGGATGTTGTCTGACATCTCTCTACGAGCCTAGCATGTGCTGAGGGAGACAGGCACACCCACCACGGGCTCAGGACAGGGCAGAACTGAGGCTACAACAGAAGCACACACAAAGGGGAAGGGTGCTGACTGACATCTGTCCAGGGACTCTAACAGAAGGTTTCAGGGATGAGGCAAGGTGACATTGGAGCTGGCTAAAGGCTGAAGTCTGTGGTGTAGTAACCACTGGGGAAGAAGCCCATAGAAACAACAATACCAGCCACATGACTCCATATGACTGGGAGATCCTGGCCCTAATTAAAAGATGGGGCCCCAATTCAATACCGCTAAGAACTTCAAGAGGATGACAGCCAGCTGAGTAAGTCTGTTATCCGACAAGACTCACAGGCTGCCAACCAGGGAAACCAACCCGTATGTCAGCGACCACTTCCATGGCCACAGCAACGAGAGGGCCAGGGGCCTAGGAAAGTGGCACCTCGTGACCTTCCCCACCTAAGGTGTCAGGGAGCCAGAGCAGATGAGAGGGGAGTTCTCCCACTAACAGAGAGGAGCTACTCTAGTCACCGGAGCACGGCAGCTACTGTGTACTTGCAGAGGGTTGACAAGAGCTAAATAGGAAACAGGCACACCCCAGAACATGCATTTCTCTCTCTGCCACAGGCTGAGACTCAGAAAGCATTGCTCTTCCTGGGATTTGAATCGCTTGGTGGCTAGAAGGGGTTGAAGGGGCTGCTGTCTCCAGTTTGCCTCTAACTGAACAGGCAAAAAAAGTTAGAGAGAAAGATACAGTGCAAACAGAGACAGAAACTTAGATTTTCAGTGTGGCATATCTCCAGTTTCCCACTGGTTTTTCTCTTTTAACAGAAGCAAACTGTAAGCACTGCCTTGGTAAAACCTCCAGATGAGCCAGGAGGCTATGGACCTCATTTTATTTATATTTTGCATGCTTTTTGCTTTAGTTTGGTAGCAAGGGGGGCTCTAGAGCTCCCACATTAGCCGGAAGCTACTTCAAGTTTCAAACTGCTGCCCTGAGCATTGGAACAGCGTCTCTGTGGTCCCCATAGAAATGGCATGGAATGCAGTTTCCCGCTGGTTTGTTACAGGGCTTCAGAGGCTGCTCCATTCTGCAGGGAAACAAAACGCCACACTACAGTCCAGCCAGAGAGACTTTAACCCTTCTCTTCTGTAATTAAAGTTCCTCTTTCCATGCAAAGGTTGTTTGTGAATAATCCCTGCGGGGAGTCCTCCCCACAAAAATCAATCACCCTGCACTCTTGCGAGGCCAGGCCCAAAGCTTGGCACCTCACACAATACCTATTTGTTGAACAAGTGATGAATGCTGACCCATTTATCTGGATTGATTTTCCTCTGCCCCAAACCTAACTTATACTCCTCTTAATTCGACTCTCTTATCCTTCAATTCGTTTTTTTTTTTCCCCTCCACATCTTAAACCATTCCCTGAAGAATTCTCATGGCTCTATATCAAAAGTCCTATTAAATTCATAATGGGATAACCATGAAAAAGGAAATTATTATATTAATCCTCTGTCACCGCCACAGAAGGAAATCTGCCAACTGACTGCTGGAGGAGCATTCCGTTCTGAGTTAGGAGCCCGGGCAGTCCGTGCACTCACAGTGTCCACGTATGGAAATCAGAGGCCAGGCTCGTCATGTGAGAGACGACACTCGGTGTTTGGCCATCTGAGCCTGGGCCACCTCCCATAATGCTCTGGGCACGCAGCCCAGTTGTTCAGCTTCACCGCACTCCTCACTTACGGACTGGAGGAATGAGTGTAATCCCTAGAAAAACGTCACACAGAACCTGGCACGTGACATGGACTCAGTAAGTGCTGGTGTCTAGCACTATTCCACCAGAAGTATTTCTGTCATTTTTAACTTAATAATAATTTAATATTTTTCTAAATGTAGAATTATATACATTCAACATGAATTTAGAAGGTAACAATATTTGTAGCTGGTAAAAAAAATTTCTTCTTCAAACAAAGCTTTATTTAAAAATATGATACGATATGAGATGGTTACATGAAACAAATGGTATTCATCTTGAATCTCCTAAAAATTTCCCTGTTCTGTTTTCCAATAAACAAAACTCCTTGACAAAATTAAAATTTTTATGAAACTTCCTTGCAAACTTAAACATTTTCACGTTTTTGGCATCTCTTTTTTTGGGGGGGGGCTTATTTAATTTATTTTTTTTTTCCTTTTACTAATTACAGTTTATTCACTTTCTATCCCAGCTGTAGCCCCCTCCCTCATCCCGTCCCCTCCCAATTTTGCCCTCCCTCCCTCTTCTCCTCCCATGCCCCTCCCCCAGTCCACTTTTTTTTTTTTTATTACAGAATCTGAAGAGAATATTTCAATACTTTGCAGTGGGAGACAAGGATCATGGAAAAGCCTTCCACAATTCTCTGCCTCAGAAAGACAAATCATAGAATGCAGGGATTTTCACAAGTCCCAAATTAAAACCTCACATTAAACCTTATTATCATTCTGAAATATTTGGCCATGCAAAAAGCCAACAGACAAGCTCTTTCTAAAAGAACTCTGTCGTTTCTGCAGTGCCCGTAGTCCTGCCAGCTTCCCAGTGATCCTACGACAGGACGATCAGTCAGCTCAATCAGAGAAATTCTAAAGTACAACGGTAATTTTCTCCCACATTTTTTCTTTACACTGTCAGTTCAAGTCACCTGCTGAAAACAGTGGTGCAGGACAGCTCAGCATGACCTTGAGGTTAGCACTGGCCTGAAGTGAAATACCTCAGTGTAGGGCAGAGACTCAGCAGCGTTAAGCCCTTCTGCAGACTGCAACATTAACTAAGTCCCTCTCTCTCCACTCATTCACACTGACCCTCAGTATCACAGGGCTGATTCAGCCAGGAAAGAAAAACGAGGTCCTGAGCATAGATATGAATTCTTTGGCATAATGTTAACTACAAACTATTTGTAAGAACCCCCCAAAAAAATCCATCTTCATACTCAGCCCATTACAATAGCTGATATATCTAACAAGGTCTCTACAAAAAGATATAGTACATTTTAAAATAAAGCTTCTGTCCCTTTAAGTTTCAACTTGGGATTTGCACGTTTTTCACGTGGACCCTTACACTGAGGGTAAAGTGCTTTGACCTCTGGCATCTTCTGTGCTCCAGCACCTTGCTGGCCTGCCGAGCTCAGCAGGTAGGTGTGTGAGCACTGAGGCCGCCAGGATGAAAGGTTTTACTACAGCTACTCGGAGGGTCGTCAATGGACAACCTGTACAGGATTTATGCTTTAAATAATAAATGAACTAAACACCTGGAGGTAATTGGCTGTGTGAAGCTTCACAACAGGCCGGATAGCTTGTCTGAACAAAGTCAAAGAAGATTAAATAATGAATGCAGACTGGAGGATGTGTGCCGAGACAATACTGCACACCTCCTTTTGTAAAGCAAGAGTGGGTGGAGGGCCTGGCTTCCAGGGCTCTAAGAAGGGGTGCTGGGACTGTCTCCTTCTATGTCCACACCGATGACTTCAAGCATCCTTATTTTTCCTGATTTCCAGTGGATGTCAGCACATGACAGCTGGTTCTTGTCGTTTAATACAAGGCCTGCTGAGGGTCACAATCTTGTCCAAAGGCTATAGCATGCTAAATTCTACCTGCAATTTATACAGATAAAACCAAAATCTGAGGAGTCCAGGGGTGGATATCAGAAGAAATTTTTGCAAAAGAAGATCTCTGACAAGAGTCCAGATCTAATGGCATCTGCTACCATGCGGGCCACCTGAGTGACCTGCCCATCCTTCTTCCAAGGTATATGCAATGCACACACCCCGTCCAGGTAACTTTTTTTAAGAAGTGGCAGTTTGGTTGTTAGTTTTGGACAGAGGAAGAAGCTGTAGAAGTTGTATCAAAAGGATAAGAAAACTAAAAAATAAATAAAACTAGATCTAAGTACAATGTGCTTGAGGAAGTCAATAACTTTTAATGAGTTGGACTTAGTTTTCTTTACCAAAGTTTTAAAAAGTCAAGATAATATACTCATTGTTGATCCTATGTGGAATAATGGCCTAGGATTCTGTAAACAAAAAGGCCCTCGTCAGTGAAAAAAAGCACATCAAGGTATTCATGTGAACAGATCATTCCACCTTATTGGAAAAGTCAAAGGATGAAGGAATGAAGTCCAGATAGGTAAAATAAAATTAGAAAAATACAAAACATTTTCCCGTTCAGATATAAGTACATATAAGATTATCAGTGGAGACCCTAGTTGCTGCAAGTTTGAAATTTCTGTAATCAAAGATTACTTTTCAAAGATAATAAACAAACAAGTATCAGCTGCTCTGAATATGTTGCTAATGCTGTCTGATGAGACTAAAGGTTATTTCTAAGAATTAGGGAAACATGTTGGGCAAACAGCATCCAGGGTCACTTGGAGCTAGTTTCTGTATGTACTTGGGGAGCCTGAGGCGCCGTGGTCTATCTCTTCAGGAAAGAGGCTCTCTCGCTGCTCCTAGTCACAGCAGCAACTGGCTTTGAGAGTTGTTCCTTTCGGTCTTGGGGCTCAGGATGTGTGTCATCTCATAGTCCCCATTCCTGCCTCCCACATCTTGTGTGCCTGACGCTCCACCATCACCTGCCTATTTCTTCCTTTACCATGTTGTTCCTTTCACAGCACACACAGTCTGTGACTGTTCTGTTTTTCACGTCTACTCACTCATCACCTGCCTCTTGTGCTACAGAGCAGGCCAAAGCCCTTTCCAGCTCCCGACAGGTCTTAGCCGTGGGCTTAGAGCTACTGACCCCTCGCTACCACCTCCTATCACCTTCTTAATCATTTCCAGAGCCCATCATGAGCTTGCTGCCTGCACATCTGAAGGAATCCTTCAGAGTGCAGAGGCAGCAGTGGAAACCTGAATCTACACAGCAGGTAGACTGACACAGAGACATCTTAGAATCAGCATTCGCGTCCCTGGCAATCTTCTGGCCTTTGTGCCTCCTGACAACACATAGGGGTATAAAAGTAGGTTTTCTACCTCTTAAGATCTGTATAAATGTAACTAGGCATGCTACTTAATATCCCTAGCCCTTGCTGTCTAAAGCTCTATGGATGAGATGTCAAAAATTAATCACAACGACAACACAGGAAATTGCCTGGCACCCGGCACAAAGCAGACATCCACAAATGTGCTATCTATCTCCAAGATTCTCTCCTTTTAAAACTTTCAGGAAATTTGATAAAGGAAATATTAAAAGTGTCCAGGGAGGTGGCGTTAGTCTTTAGATATAGAGGGTACACATAATTATTTTAACATTCCCCCCTTGTGATCAGGAGAAGCTAACATCATTAGCAGTTCCTATGCCCACACGCTCCCACTGGGGCATTCACAGGCACCGCAATGCTTGCCACTTTCCAGTGCCCTCTACCCTTTTGGAATCCTGTGCATTACATTCCATCCTATACTGGTCAAATGTGCTTAAGAGCATAGCCCTTCAATATGCCCTATAATAAAGACTAGCGAGACAAGAGAGTGAACAAATCATGCCTGCTACAGAACAAAGAATATTTCAGCTGGAAAACAAATGTCCGGAGGGTAGGCATATGCCAGCATCCAGGGGCATACGGCGGGGGCTCAATGAAAAACTAAAATGTAAGAAGGTCACCTCAGTGGGAAGCTGGTGTGACCATAAGCTCCAGGCGTTGGGCAACATTTTGGAAAACAGATAGGTTAAAATACGAGAGCCACAGATCTCAGAACTAATGTAGAGACTACGCTCTCAAAATGGAAACAGACACATGCTTTTCATTGGCTCATAGTTAAACTATTATTCAGGGCTTACACCAAATCTGGAAATAAAACAGTTATCACTTGCTGACAACCTAACTGTAATATATTCAGTAAAAGGTCTTAATGTTTCAAACATGGATTAACAGACCCAGAAGGGCACATTTTATATTCTCACGTTTAGATAGTGAAGCAAAAGCATGGAGGATACAATGGGGATGCTGTCACATATCATTCATCAGTAAACACAGAAGCCTGTTGTGAAGCCAGACCTCCAGCTTAAAGTACACTTTCTCTCTTCATGCCACATACTTGGCCTTATCATGTAAAGATTTTAAATAGTTTAATAGTTAATATATATAGCCTAAGTTTTATCCTAGTGTGTCAGATTGATTATCTTATAATATGTACACTACTGAGATATAATTTTATTTTTTAAAGTTTGCTATTGTTAAGGTCTTTAATTTGAAAGGTTGTCTCTTGCCATTAAAATTGCAGTCTTAACACTTATGAAGACATTTTTCCTCTAACAGAAATTAACAGAACTACTGATTATTTATTATCATTATTATATATTCTGCATACCTGTCCATATATGGCAGTCAATCAACATAAGTTAAATTCTAAATAAAAAAATCTGTAATTTCACCCAACAGTATTTTACTAGGCCTACTGAACATATGCCCAAGTTATGAGCTGTCCCACTACTTCTCAGCAATATCAGGAGTTCACCAAATTACCCTGGAGTCTCAGTAGGTAACTGTGTTGAGGTCACATGACACTCGGCTTTATGCCGAGTCTGTGAGCAAACTGAAAAGGGCAATTAACAGAAGATTTTTACAGAGTCTGACAAGAGTTTAGCTAAGACTCTTTTCTCTGTTCTTTCTATAGGCTGAGCATCCATTATCCGAAATGCTCAGGACCCAGATATACTGCTAATAGAGATTTAGGGATGTTTATAGATATGAATGGTATCTTGGGCGATGAGATTAAGTCCAAACATGAAATTCATTTATGTTTCATATATGTCCTTACATAGTCTGGGAGCAGTTTTAACTAAGCCTTGATCGAAACTATGACTCATCACATGAGATCATGAATAGAATTTTCCATTTGTAGCTTCATATCAGTGTTCAACATGTTGTGTATTTTACAGCATTTCAGGTTTCAGATGTTTTTATTAAGCATGTTCGGCTTATAAAAGCCAGAATCTCCATGAAAGGCCTTGGAAGGACCTGCTTCCCCCTCCAGGTTAATCTCTCACTGGGTTTTGGTACATTGCTTCTACAAATTGTTTTTATATACTGTTTTAATCTCTGTCGTTCTGTCATCAGACTCTCTCCCCCTCCCCCCACACAAACCATGAATAGCTTTATCTATGGAGAACCTCAAGTCCTTGGTCATTTGCCTGCAGCATCTCCGGTTTCCTTTCTTTTCTCCTCTTTTAAAATCACCTATGTTAAATCATGGGCCTGCCACTTTAAAGATTCCCCACAACCTGAAGAAATCAGGCCACATCCCCTTGCAGCTCGCTCTATGGGACAGAGCATTAGGAGAGTTTTTAGAGCCTCTGACAGTCTTACCCAGTAACTGGCTATTCCATGCTTCTTGTCACAGAGGCTAGCCCAGACTAAAAAATGATAAACTGTAAAACTTTCCACCACTCCTCAAAGGATATACTAGTTAGGCAGTTCCCCTGGAGAGGAGAGGAAGGTAAAAGGAGTGGAGGGCTAGGTCAGAGACAACAGAACAAGGTCCTAAAGAAAAGGATAATTTTCCTGTGAACGCTGGTATGGAACTTTGTTAAGGAGGAGAGTTTAAGATAAGAGTAAGGGAGAGTGCCTTCATGAACAGGGCTGGAGGGGGCTTTTGAGAAGCTTTCCTTTTCCTGCCCTCTCACCTCCAGGCCTTGTCCTGGCTCTTAGAGTCTCCAGGTCTTTTCTCCTAATAAAGCTCATTCTAGAAGAACAATTTTGTGTCAGCTGCTCTCCCATGCCAACCCACCTGTAGCCTACTGCCTCCTCTATCAGTTGTAACCTGGAATTCTGGAGTTTTGTGCTTGTTTGTGTATTTGTGTGTGTGTGTGTGTGTGTGTGTTCTCTTTACTGGAACTTCTATTAGCAAGGGAGTTCTCTACCTAGTTCCTAGAACAAATACAATGGTCACCCAGCAAATGTTCCTGTGACACAGCAGCTTCAACCTGTCAGCATGCACCCCGATCATCCAGAGGGCTTGTCCAGACACAGGTTCCCAAGCCCAACCTGAAGCCTCTGACTGAGCTCTCAAGCCTGCCCCCACGTAATGGCAGTGCAGGGACCCACAGCAGCTCACAGCACAGGTCTCTGGTGCTTTCTAAGAGGTTTCCTCTGCTTGGTTTAAATGTTCTAGTGTCTCCAAAAAACAGAATGTCTCTTAAGAAATAAAACTCACTATAAGTTCCCAAAGACCTATACATTAAAGATTGGTTGGCCCAGTCCACACTGCTATGGGAAGGTCATCATTTAGGAAATGAGAGAGACCTACTAAACAGAAACAATATCCACTAGGGGTGTACTCCAGTAGGAACCATCAGAACCCCACCCCTCCGCTTTCACTCTCTTTGCTCCCCATTGCTGTGAGGTAAGCAGCCTTCTTTCATGTCCTCTCTTCTATGATGTCTGCCTTGCAATGGACCCTAAAGCAAGAGCCAGCCATGCACTACAGCTTGTCATTATGGTCCAATGTAAACATCTCATCACCGTAAGATGGATCTCTCAAGGGTTCCGTGCCAATGACAGCCGATGAAAACAATACATTTTTAGTAAGTAATGTTTACTGAATACAAACTCTCAGGTCCAGACAGTATCCTAAGCACTTTTTATCCCTTCTTTCACACAACCTTCACACTCCTCCATCTGACAGCTGAGACAAGCAAGGCACCGCAGCACTGACTAATTAACCTGCCAAGGTAACGCAGGTAACTGGTAAGCTTGGGATGAGATCCAAGCGAAATCAACACAATCCCACACTTTGACTTCTTAAACAAAAGGGTACACAGCCTTATACAAGGTACGCATTCCATATGCAGGATCCATGACAGTGACTATAAAACACAACCTCGGTTCCTGACCCACGGATCATCTGAACAACAGGTTTCCACAAGCCGTGATATTCTTTTTTGACCATCAGATGACAGTGCATAAAAGATTAATTCTGCATGTGTCCAATAAGGAAAAATGTCCTACAATAAGCCTGAATGCTAGGCAAAGTCAAGGGATGTGTGTGATATATTGGCTGGCCCTTCCTGTGGCTGTGCCTCCAATTTAAGAATTTCTTTATCCAAGGACAAGTTATTTCACCTTCCCATCTGTCCTGTGAATTTTTAAATGTCGGAGACAGGTGGCCTGTTAGAAACCTAAAACCCTGTGGATACAAAATATGATTAAAACCTGAAGCGGGCTGTCTGACTGAGAAGAGGCTTAAGTTTAGGTAGGATTGTGTAGACATCCTGCAAAATGTATCAAAGATGTTTTGAACCTTGCATAACTAAAATCTCCTTAAACTCTATATCTGCATATGCTATAAAAAACTTTTACTTTCACAAGACCCCTGTAGAAAACGTACAGTACCCGAAGTGCAGTATCATGAAGCCATAAAATATGAGCAGATCATCAGTTTTAAAAGGCTGAGGGTCATGGCTTTTTACCTTCTTTCCGAAGCCACAAATTCGTTCTGTGGTTTGTAACAGAGTTTTAGTGAACTAGCTGATTAGTTTTTTTTTTTTTCTTTTTATTCCATCTTTGGAAAATGTAACCATAGTTCTGCAGGCAATACTTATAAGGACTGCATTGCCAATAACTAATAAGATCAGTTTATAATGAAGACTGAGTCGGAGCTCACTGCAAAGGCTTCTAAACAGTTTTCACTATGATTATATTTCATGTAAATGTCAAGTCAGTGAGACTTCTCTGGAAACCAAAACACCCCAAAGAAGAGTTGAACAGTGACTTCTCAGGCCCCACACCCTGTTTACTATAGGTAACAGAAAGCTCAGCATCATTACTTTAAATGTATCTATTCCTTTCCTAGAGAAGATGGAAGGGGTTTAAATGAAATCCATTTACGGAGAGCTGAAATCTATGCTGTGTTTCAAGTTTGGCACAGAATACTAAGCAATGATCATGCATATAATTAAAATTTTAAATGTTAAATGATTTATACTCTTGTAAATAATTAAGGGAATTTTAAAAACCCAAGTAAGGAAGTGTTCAGAGAGAATATATACTACCCATCTATTTCCTAGAACAGTGATATATGAGAATATGTTACTTACATTTTGCTACTGGTAATATCAGCAGTGGCTTTAATTTAAAAAGCTTTAGCAAACTTAATGAAATTAACTGAAATTTATTGGCATTCTGATCCAGCAGGTATTAAACACATCAAGGTAAAAACAAGGCCACTGTGACAAATTCAATAGATCAATCTGCAGTGATGCAAAAATCCAATAAATTGAAATTTAACTAAAGAATATTGCACAACACTAATCCCATCTACAAAATAAAGGAGTATTCATCTGAGACTCTATTACTTCCTGTTACTGCCATGAAATCTATAATTGTGTCATTCTTTGATTCTCGAGCCTTGGACGTCCTTTTGAACACTCTTACTTCTGCTATTGTCAGTGCACAGACTTCATGAGTACCCCCACCCCTCTTTGTTCTTTCAGTCATAAGTCTTTACTAAGCACTGTTCTATCTTTTCCAAACAAATACAGCTTTAAAGAAAGCTTCTAAAGATATTTAAATTAAAGAACAAGGAGCCCGAGTATCTCAAGTATCTGGTAAAAATAGTACAATTCTAAAATAAATCTGAAGCAGAACACTTTATTCCCTAATCTGGGATCTTCAAATGGGCAGCAAAGAACAGTTAAACATGTGTCTCAGCCACAGTCAGAAAGCTGTGAGAAATACCTCAATACCATGGGCTACCCTCCCCCACACACACCTGTTGAACACACTCCCACCCCTGCGGCCATTTGTTAAAAGAACTGTCTTCCCTGGTATTTTTCTGCCAAGAAATTATAATTAAGGTTTGTATCCATTTATCTTAAATAACTAGTACAATGAAGGTTATGCAATTATTACTTCAAATAAATTCAAAGTGTTTAAAAATACGTGTGAGAGAATGGGAATAATCCGGCTTGTCAAAGGGGGTACATAGTGGTGCTACAGATTGTTGACAATTCCCCTAGGAGCTGCTGGAGACATGGTGGCTCAGAAGTTGGAGAGGACTCAAGGTCAGCTGCCAGCACCCTAAGGCAGGTGGTTCACCACCAGCTGCTACTCCACACCAGGAAGCAGCAGGCACCGTGGCTGATGAGCCTCAGCTCACAGTTTCTGGAATAGCAATCTAGAACACTGACAGTGCAAATATTCTCACAAGTTTATACACACACCCTTAGGATCAGAGGTGAGTTTGTTCAGGAACACGGAGCAACAGAAAACCCCTGGAGACCGACTGATCTCACAGCTGGGGCAGTGCCGTGTTCAGAAGCACAGCTCTCAGCACAGTGAACTGGGAGCTTGCTTGGCTTGGCTTCAGGAAACATTCCGCTAGATTACCGCCAGGGCCTCAGGAGCCAGCATAGAATTCCAAACTAGGACATAACAGAAAACTGAAGTCTGATAAATATTTGTTCAATGGGACTTCTGAATAAATATGGCAGCCTGGACACATACCTGATCATTCCTGGTATCACACCAAAACTGAAGTGGGATTAATTTCTTAAACACCTGAATCCAAAAGGACTGAGGAAATTGGAGAAATATCCATCATAAAAATTCTCAGAGTGTCAAGCAGATGAATGATCATCAACTTATTTTGCAGACATAGGAAATGGGACCCCAAGCCTCCAGGACAGAATGTTATGAAATGACTCAACAGACAATGCACAGATTATGAAAGACCCAATCAATGCACCATTACCTATGACATGGAGAAATCTGACAGCTATCTAAGGAAATACATAAGTAAATAGGGGACATTGCACACAAGCTGTTTGGAAGGCCACAGATACCTGGACTACCTCTGCAGAGCAAGGGTGGGAAGGCTGAGACGTGCTGCCTGAAGATGTTAAAGGCAAGGTTTTTGAGTTACGTCAGGGGCAGCTGCGGGTTCAAAACAAGGACACTGGGTAGACGCTTGCGCTTGGAAGTCCCACCCCTTCCATATAGGGCTCCCTACAGAGGAGAAAATGAAAGATTCTTTACAGCAGCTGGTGAGGCCATGAAGACAAAACTCAAGATTCCAGGCACTGCAATTCCCTTCCCAGGCAGCCCTCTCGGCAGTACGGTCCAACAAGACCACACGCACACTCAGACCGTGGGAGCCACTTGCCCACAAAGCAGCGATGGTAGAGGGTACGGAGGTCTCTACCATTGAAGACAGAGTCTAGACAGAATGAGCAATGGAAATCCAGAAGAAACAAACAAAGCAGAGAAGGGAAAAGCTTAGTCCCTATGGATCACAAGAGGAAACACAGCTAGTTCTAGAAACTCATTAGAAGGTTGTATAGCAGAACCAAAACAATCTTAAAATTAAAAATACAGTAGTAAAAGTAAAGCAAAATCAATGGGGGAGTTAAAAAAAAAACTGAGGCAATTTCCTGCATAGTCGAGCAGACATGTAAAGAAAAAGCCTAGGAAAAGGGCTCAATCCAGCATTTAAATTGGAGTATAGAAATGGGATCAAAGAGAGCAGGAAAAATTATTCAGGAACTGAAAGATGCTTCTGGACTGAGAGAGACCATGAGAAAGCAGTGTGTACAATGGAAATAAAGTCATGTCATGTAACTTATGTCATGTGCATCACATGTCACACATTCCACTTACATCACAAACTACACATCAAACAAAACTACACACATCAGCTGGGAATTCACAACACTTACGGAACGGCTGTATATAAAAACTGATTAAAATCTCTCTCTCTCTACCACAGAGCCAGAAACTATCTGACAGTGAAGAAAAGGCTTCAAATTTTACAAAGTTAGATCCTTTCTAGTATTCTACAAAAACATCTACTAAATAGGATAACATAAATATAAAAAAATTATAAATTAAAGTTCCCTCCAAACCTCTTTTATGGACCATTTTTCCAGCATACTTCTGGAAGATATGGTAGAACAAAGAAATGTGGAAACACGGCATAAGCTAGACACAGTGTCTGTCAGTACCTGAAGGCACGTCATCACTGGAGTCACTGCTGTCGCTGAGGAGATCCACAGCAAGGACTGTAATGATGAGGTAGCCGGAGAGGATATTCCACACACAGCAGTTCAAATGAAGCCTGGATCTACTGAAATCAACATGGAAATGCTTTCTGGTCCTCTTTGGGGTCTGAATCTGAACATGAGCTTGTGTTACTGTTGTACTGTTGTGTGCCCTAGCCAGCTTTGCTGTTTGGGGGAGTCCTCACTGGTGGAGGGAGGTCACTAGGGGCATTCCTTTAAAGCAGTAGCCATACTCCCTTCCTGCCAATATGTCATAAGCATCTCCACCATATGCCCACAGTGCCGCCCAGGTGCACTCTGAAATCTTACAGCACAAGCCAACTTCCAGTGTTTCCCCCTAAGTAGTTTAGGTCAGATAGATCTGCCACAGCAATGGAAAAGTAAGTACATCCTGAGAACCTAGGGTCTCCCAACCTCATTACTACCGCAAAGGTGTGCTGCCATGAGTCCATGCTCAGGAGACTCTCTCTCTGGCCTCCACCTGGTCATACACTTGTTATCATCACAAATGTTTCCAGACAATGTCAAAGTCCTCTGGACAGACAGAAATCCCTCCCAGTGGGAAAGGAAGTAAATGTTAAAGGAAGGAGATACTAAAGATCTTCCTTTAAAAGATGTCCTAGCACACATGCCACACAAGCCGGTATGTGCTCACTCCTCACAAGAGTACAAAATGGGCACAAGCAGTGGTTGTCTCTCTTGAAGAATGAGATGGAGAAAGAGCTATTTTTATGGGTATTTATTTTAAAATAATACTGTTATAGACATACATTCACTTTGTTAAAAATGTATGCAATTAAGTCTTAAAATTTCAAATGACCATATCTTCTTTCTTCTTACATCAATCTGTGCATTTAAGAATATGACCTTCTAATATGCTCCCACACATATAAAATTATATATGCAGTTATTATTTACAATGTCATTTGTAATGTTAAAAACTCTCACTTAGAGATAGAATGCTAGGAAATAACTTATGTAACCTCCTAAAACGAAAACGTATATATCCATAAAAAATAAATTTGTCATATATACTAACATGGAGGCATTTCCAAAATAAATCATGACTGAAAAGGCTTGTGGTAAAACAGTATATGCATTTTACGAATATACAAGCTGTACATCCTTACAACCTTTTTTCTTTTATATAAAGATATGGATTGTAGTTTGTTCTAAAGCAGGGAACAGTGACAAGAGACCACGGTGGGAGAAAGATTCTTTGTGGTCCTTTGTGCCTTCTGAATTTCAATCATGTGAATATCTTACTTATACATTTAAAAATAAAATGAGATTTTTCACCCTGTGAATTTTTGTGCTTCAGTAGTCCCCCTGGGTTACTTCCTAAACCACCAAGGGAGGCCTCAGAAGGCCTTGGAGGAGTAGACACAGCCCTATGGCCAGCATTGCACAAACTGTCTGCAAGGTTCAGCTCCAGGGAAGCTTCACAAAGAAGCCTATTCTGCCCCTGAATGCCATTGTCCCCTGAATAGAACAAGGGCTATGGGCCTTCCTTCTGCCCCCAAGAGTGTGCTGGTCTTAAAGGCTAGAAGGGGGCATAATTAGTGTCAAGAAAATCATGCTTCCTTTCAAGGATCTTCATATTAAAGCCAGGTTTAGAAAGAAGAAGGAAAAAAAAAAAAGGAGGGAGGAGGCTGCATTTCACCAGGCCAAGAGGATGAGGAAAGGAGATTATAATGGTGCTATCATCTGCTCCTGCAAGGACTGGCTTGGGAAAGTGGAGCCAGCAGAGAGACAGCGAGGGGCTCCACAGTCCACAATTCCACATCCCACCCTTGGGGTAAACTAGAGAAAAGAAGGAAGATCAAAGGCAGGAGAGGAAGGTCTGACTCAGCTGCTCCCATGGCCGTTTTGGTGAAATCATCATTGTCAAGTGGTAATAACCTCTGGACACAGAAATGAAGGAACATTCATGAGAGGCATGCAACAGAGACGTTGCAAGACTGAAGAAGACATATCTTGAAATGTCCTGGTTGAGTGAGTTGCAGGCATGTCCAAACACTGAAAGGCGTGAGACCGTATGGATCAACTGCCCCCAAAATACGAAGCAGGTGAACAGTATTCGAGTTAAAGACAGTATTTTAGCAATTAGCAAACTAACAACAAAACGGAATCTATGTGTTTATTATTTACATTTGCTGGGACAATTGTCTGTTGAGTCTTTAGGTTAAGTCTAACATGTGACAGCCTAGTGACAAGACAACCAGGAAGAAGGCTGAGGGCTAAGGAAGCCTGGTTAAACCTTGACTCTCAGGGGGCTCATTCAGTGCAGTAAATGCTTTGTACAATGCCACTATTTGTTTGACACTCTACTAATGATATAATTTTAGTAAATAGCAAAATTGACATCATACAATTTCAAAATTAAATTAGACCAAAGCAGAAGTAGCAAGGAAAGTAGAAGCAAAATACTGAAACACGTGCTGAGGTGGTGCGCCTCACAGTTGCAGGCATCTGAGAAGGTAGCTAAGGTAAGGTGTGACCAAACAGCTTTAACTGACACTGTTGTAGACCCTGAATCTGAAGAATAAACTTTAAAAGCATTTATAAGTCTTGGTCCACACTGTTCTTGAAAAGGCTAAACACATTCTAATGCTTCAAAAGGAAGAAAGGACTGCCTGGCCTGGGAGACATGTGGATCTCTGTAAGTTCAAGGACAATCTGATCTACATAGGGAGTCTTAAGCCAGCTGGAGGAAAGAAAAGAAAAGGAAAGAAAGAAAGAAGGAAGGAAGGAAGGAAGGAAGGAAGGAAGGAAGGAAGGAAGGAAGGAAGGAAGAGAAAAAAGACTCAAAGTGTATGACTTTTTTCAAAGTCATTTTAAAATATAAATACTTCATTTCCATTCTTTCATATGTTCATCTTACACTGGGAGATAAACAGAAAGGAATAAAGGTATTATTCCAAATCTATCTCAGAGTCTTGTAGGTAAGAGGTGTTGGCCATCGGTGCGTTCTCATGCTGGGAGAGCCCTTCCCCTCTCTGCAGATGGCTGATTGTGTGTCTAAAGCAGTGCTGGCCAGCAGGAACATGACACAAGCTACACAAGCATTGTAAGGTTAGTAGCCACATCAAAACTTAGAAAGACGTAGCTACATTGAATTGAATTTTTTTACGTTGTTGGGATCAAATGCATGTTACACAAGTAGTCTACCCTCGAGCCACACCCCTACACTATGATGAACTAAAAAATAACTATTTGATTTAATCTATCAAAAATATAGTTCAGTTTAGAATACAAACCTGAGGAGGGGTTTCTGCATTACCCGTGAGACAGGTTTCAGCACCCCTGAGTTCAGAGTCAGACAATACTGGGTTGCCACTGCACCATGGTACAGCTAGAAGGCCATGTGCTCAAGCTAGTTACACATACCCTACCTCACAGTAACCAGGGCAGTAAATGAATGGCCAGCTAAGTTAATATTTTATGGGTTCACTGTTTTCCTACTTTCACTTATTCTGTGGAATTTTAAGCAACAGAGATGGGACAATAAATAAATATCTAGTAGCCAACATAAAATTTAAAAATGCATGTGATAAATTTATATTTTGTCTGAAAGCAATTAATGTTGAAACAGAGCTTCCACGTCTTCAGAATGCCGTGTGTGCTTTGGGTGTGCGTGTTACCACACAGACCTTGCAGAGGGGAAGGGCAGTACAGGAGGGCTCCACATCCTCACTCCTTTCACCTCTTGCTAGTTTCCAGAGGACTTCGTGTCTGAGCAGTTGCTGTGACTGAACATTTGCATGAGTG
Source organism: Meriones unguiculatus (assembly GCF_030254825.1). Taxonomy (NCBI): domain Eukaryota; kingdom Metazoa; phylum Chordata; class Mammalia; order Rodentia; family Muridae; genus Meriones; species Meriones unguiculatus. The sequence continues at coordinate 58,571,361 of NC_083355.1, read as the reverse complement.
AATGTTGAATTAGAATCTGCTCAATGTGAATGCCCAAACCTTCCTCTGAGTCTTTAAGGCAAATTACCATGGACACACTGAAATCAAGCGTATGTATGATACCCACTTCTTATTGGCTACATAAATCTCTCAGTTACCACCTGGAACTTTGGAAAAGGATAGCATGCACATGGTTGTGTGCGAATTGTATTTTAAATCCAAACTTTTATTTTAGATTAACTTTCTTTTATTTGTTTGAGTGCATGCATGTCTGTGTGCCTGCTGCCAGCGGAGGTCAGAAGAAGGCGTTGGATTCCCTGGAACTGGAGTTACAGATGGTTGTGCTCCTCTGTGTGTGTTCACTTCCTCTGCTGGGAATTGAACCTGGGTCCCCTGAGAGAACAAGAGCTCTTAACCCCTGAGCCATCTCTCCAGCCCAAAGCCAAACATTTTAATCATAAAAAATTTCTTGATGTCTAATTCCAAGCATATATGGAGTATTTGACATCTAATTGTAGGTCTAATCACTTTCTTTTCCTTTAAGATAACTGCAGGGCAGCCATGGTTTGAGAAACATTGAACATGGAGAAACTGAGTCCTGGAGAAAGGACCTGCAAAGATGAGATGATTACCAAGTGAAGAAAAGTCTTCACTTCCGACCCAATCTACACAAACACGCTTTCGCTACTCCCTTCAGGGAGGGCATTTTTACAGGTAAATCGGCTTCTTTATTCTTTAGACGATGTGGAAGAAAGAATGCAGGTGAAATTCAATCAATAATTTCTTATTCAATTACTGTAAGAATGTTTTCACGTATTGCAGAGATAGACCATTGTGCCCACCTTTAAAAAGCAAAGAAAAGAAAACCTGACATACAAAAATTTTAACTTGCTCCACATACAAATTAGGAAGTGATTATTTGCATTACAAAAGATTGCACTTTTCAAAAAAAAAGATAAGTAACAAGGTTCCTTGAAATATCAAGTCCCCTGGTAGAACAAATTTTTAATCCAATTTACAAAGGAACAGGGAAGCACAAACTTCACTTAAGCCTATCTCTTGCTTATAAATCTTACCCGGCCTGTAGCCTTACTTTCTGCTTTATCCTGCAGAATCTCTATGCTGGACATTATCCGTTACACACCTCAGTATTTATACAAAAAAGCATTCACTTGGCCACAGTTATGGAGCATGGAGGTGGCAAGGACTGTCTGAAGGGGTTGGCACAGCAGAGACTGTCTGGGGTCCTGGGGTAAAGAGGAGAATGAGACTAAGCAGTTTCAAGTTTCCAGCACGATCTTAACACACGGCTTCATTTTCTGCCTGCCTTCTTACATTCTGAGCTCTTCAACCGCTGGGCCTGGCCTGGCACCTGACTCACAGGACTTGGCAAACCTACAAGGGATGGCATGTGATTTCTGTGTGTCACCATGGACTGTGGTTCTGGGCTCACTGAGGTACTGCCTTCTCACTCAGTTCTCAGTACACAGTGGTGGGCTTTGGACAGTGTGGCCCTTTGTCAGGCTCATTAAGGAAGGTGACTGAGCTCACGACGGCAAAGCAGTGGGAAGGTGAATTCACCTGGAACACTCTGGTACACTCTGAAGCTCAGATAATCTCCAAGCGTGGAGCAAAGACGCTCACAATGTAACACGAGTAGGAGGCATTAGTCACAGCCACGGAACAGCTGCAGGTAGCAAAGGACCCACCCTTGAATTACTTCATCTAGCTCTAGAGACATCTCCTGTATTTCCACAGCAGAAAATGCTCGGACAAGAACACGCCTGCCACATATAGGGCAGCAACAGCACTCTCCTCATGGTTCATAGTCAGAGCAAAGCCCCTGGCAGGGAAGGGTACATTTTCAAGCAAGCACACTCCATCATCTTTTTTCATGTTAGTTACTGTCCCTATATATATTTTGGCAATAATTATTTTTATTTTTATTATTAGTTACATTTTATTAACTCTATATCCCAGCTGTATCCCACTCCCTCATTCCCTCCCAATCCCACCCTCCTTCCCTCATCTCCTCCCTGCCCCTTTCCAAGTCCACTGATTGGGGAGGACCTCCTCCCCTTTAATCTGACCCCGTTTTATCAGGTATCTTCAGGACTGGCTGCAAAGTCCTCCTCTGTGGCCTAGCAGGACTGCTCCTCCCTTGAGGGGTGGGAAGGTCAAAGAGCCTGCCATTGAGTTCCTGTCAGAATAATCCCTGTTCCCCTTACTAGGGTAAAAACCAATCGGTTACTGAGCTACCACGGGCTTCATCCAAGCAGAGGTTCTAGGTCATATCCATACATGGTCCTTTGTGGAGTGTCAGTCTCAGAAAAGACCCCTGTGCCCAGATATATTTGGTCCTTGTGGAGATCCTACCCTCTCCACATCATACTAACTCCCCCTTCTTTCATATGATTCCCTGCACTCTGCTGAAGGTTTGGCAATAATTTAAAAACAATAAGCATTCAAGTTTCCAGTCCCCTGAGCTCAGTGTTGTGCCCTGGCTCTGCCACTTGTTAGTCACATGGTCTCTGAGATTACACCAAAAGGGACACAGAGCTGACAGACTGAAAAAGCTGAGCAGTCTAGAAAAGTGCACACAGCAGTAGGGAAGAGAAAACCTGGAGGGCGTGTAGCAAAGCTCTCAGGAGCACCACACAGGATTCCTACAGGAGTAGCAGTGGCGGGCAGTTATTCCAGAACATACCAGAACAAGACAAAGGACAGCAACTGGTCAGAGGATTGTGACAGAGCACAGAAAACAGATCTGCCTTCTGACTGACACCTCATACAATGAAAGCGGAAAACAGGAAATCTACAACAAACATAAAAAGTATTCTAAAAACAAAACAGAACAAAAACTACATAAATGTTAGAGCAGGACTCTGAAAGTGAATTCGAAGTTTACAAACCAAGAAAACTTTTGTCATAATTCTCTTTTTTTTTTTTTTTAATTTTGTTGTGAAACCCTGAGCTATTTATTCACCTTTCCAGGTAAGGTATGGTGTTTCCTCAAGAATATTCATTGGGGCGTTTTCTCACAGACTAGAAACTATTCATATTCCTAAATGCACTGGGAATGCGCGTTCACACATTCACAGGTGCATATCCTGGGAAGGCCTTCAACCCGGGATGCTAGGGTGCTAGTCAAGCTGCAGTCCTCTCTAGAATAAACCCAAATGGTTCTTCAACTGTAGAAAATTCTCGTTGGCACCCACAGCTCCCCTGCAACTTTAAACTTAGGTGAGAGACACAGAAAAACAGCATTGACAATGATTTAATTGAAGGAAATTTTTGTGAGCTAGAAATTTTGTTACAAGCCAAGTTATAATTCAAGTACGATAATAATAATAAAAATAAAATATTCAAGGGCTCAGAAAATCTAACACATAAATCACTTAAAACCACTTCAAGATATACTCCAGTTAACTGAGAAATGAATCAAAGTGGAGATGCCGTGATGTGACAGGATTCAGATTGAAAGTTAGACATAAGTGACTCAGGAGCTGATGAAAATGCTACAGAAGTGCATCTAAATTTTAATATTGTAAAATAATTTGGTAGTAATAAACTAAGTTCAAGACAATAGGTTTTGCCCACAAAACATGCTGTTCTTTTAATACCACAAGTTTTATTTAAGAATCATGTAAAGACAAAAATTTCCAAGCAAACATTCTAGTCCTTATTTTTATGTATCAGCATGATTTGGTCACAAAGTACCCAGGTACTTGGCCAAACAAACAGAGTGCTTCTGTGATGCTCTTTTAGAATAATGCTAAATTTAAAACAGTGAGAAAAAGGAAGATTATATTGTTTAATGTGGCTGGCACTTAACCAATTACTAGAAGAACTTCATAGAACAAAAACGCAGATATATGCAGCCTCCACAAAGACCAAGCCACAGCTCTTCCTGCATGTCAAGCCTCTGACTGGGCATCAACCCCTCCCCCAAGGCATGCAAACACAGGACAGCTCCAGCCTCCCACAGGCATGTCTAAAAAGAAGGTCAGTCTTTAATAGGGAAGTACAAATCTCCTTCACACAGGAGACACCTCTGGGGAGGCGATCCGCCTTGCTGGAGAATAACCTATCCACCACACAGGTGCCACCTCTGGATACCTACACCTACACCATCGTTCCATCCCTGAAAAACAACTGTAAAGAAATAGTCATACAACATTTACATAAATGCTCACACATTCATTTGCAATAATAAATATAGTAGCAAACACATAGGAAGCAATCTAAACAAATTATTGATTACTAATTAAATCACAGCATATTCTTGTCACATGTCTTTGAAGTGATGGTATGAAACAATACTTAATGATGGGACATATGCCAACAAAGTATTTTGAAATCACCCCAACAAATCCTACCTGGGCAATTTTAGAGGAATGGAAAGAAATGGTTCTATTATACACTGCTTCAGAGGATTTTCCTAGAGTTTACCAAGTCTCCATGGCATGTTCACTTTGCTTAGACAGCCATGGAGAAAAATACTGAACACTCCTTGCTAATTCACCTTAGGGTCTATTCTACAAGCTTTTCTCTAAAATGCCTTGTGTGCTTTCATCATTCCTCAGCTAGTAAGGAACAGAAGTGCCAGCACACTTAGCTCAGTGATGACTTGCCTTAAGATAAGGGACAAGATGCTTAATATCAGGGCTGCAGGATCAATTTCAGCAAGCACACGCTGTTCATGCGATTGATTGGCATGTTAACTTCTTGACAAAATAATAAGTGACTTTAGGTGTCAATCATTGTCTCAATGTATTCTATTGTACACGTTTGGTATCAACATGATTAAATTATGATTGTGTCCGAAATACAACAAACTGTTCTGAAATTACTTCTCCTCTTGGGAAGATGCTACCCTGGTGTTCAGCCATTGTTTAGCCAAAAGAAAAGCAAAGCCAAACTCACAAATTGCTTTTTGAATTGAAGATCTGATATCTGCAGCTTTAGGAATGTCTAGCTATGGCTGGCCTTAGTCAATAGGTTTTCTTAATTGTATCATTTGCTTCTAAATGCAGCCAGTCCTGACAGGCTCCCTCATCTCATTCCCCACTTGCATGACACCTTCACTTCCTCCTGTACCTTTTCCTGTTTTCATCCCAAAGGAGGAAAGGGAGACATGTCTCCTCCTTTTTTCAAAGAATTTTTTTTTGTCTTTTTTTTTTTTTTAAACCTGAATTTCCAATGCATTTGCAATCTAAGAATTAGAATCCTGATGGGAAAAGCAAACAAAATTGAAGTATGAAAGAGAAATGACACAGTGGAGGATGCATGAATTCAATAAATAAATGCAATGCAAATGAGAGTATTCACAAGACAGAGATGCAGACTGCCAACTCCAGCACTCCAGGAAAGACCAAAGATGCTCCAGCAGCCATTAAAAGGACAGGATCACAACAGAAGCAATGCTCACCAACTTACAAGCTACATTTTCTTTCGTATAAACAGAAAATTTACCTAAAAATCCTTTTGTTGTCACTGTTTGTTTCTTCCTTTACATATTAATGAAATCATCTTCTGACCCCTTATTTCCTGTCAATAGGCACGCAACCCATTTCCTAATATTGGAGTGATGTATTAGTCAACCCCGCTTTCCCTCATTTTCAGGGCTTATTTATGTCATGATTTATCACACTTATTTCAATGTAATTTACTGTGCAGAAGTGGAGTTTCTATGAATTAATACCAAGGCTCTGAACCACACCACCAAAGAGGAATGATGGGAACACACTTTGTCACAGCCCAGCTGAGAATGGGGGCACCACTGTAATCATTAAGAAGGAGCGCTGACACCAGACAACACACAAAATACCCTGAAGGAACTAAAAGAAATCGCTTAAACTCTGTCACACATCTTTCTGAAGAGAAAAGCAATCACACAGGCAGAATATTCTTAGGCTGGAAAGCCAAATGCAGGGGTGTACACAAGCAGGGCCGTCGAGAAGCTCCTGAGTCGGGGTGGCCCAGTAGATCCCCTGTGACGATGGAAGCACATTTTTGTGACTGTGGTGTGCATTGTTGGTTACAGAAGACACCAGCCCCACAAGGACACTGAGCATTTCAAATGTGGTCAGAGCAAACCTATAGGATCTAGTCCAAATATTACTTAATATTATTTGATTTTGCTAATTCAAATGTCCATAGCCACATGATGCACGTGCGTGCATGCTGAACTGTGGGGCACTACACAGGGAGGGTTGGTTACCAGGACAAAAGAGCAAAGTCAGACAAACCACGAAAAGCTAGTCAACTCCTCAGTGAGCTCACAGATGCAATGTTTGAAATAATGAAGCATCCACTTTTCCATGGCAGTCCAAATCCTTAGTCATTCAACCAATTACCCTAGTGATATGATATTCCCATTTCTCTGTTGTCAAAAAAGGTCAAGAGTGTAAAGAAAACCACTTAACTGTCGCAGGAGATTTGGTTTTGGAGATAGCCAAATGTGCAGCTAATTCAGGACAAATCTTCTGAATGGTTCAGGTGCAAAACGAGGAAGAGCAGAAAGCAATTATGCATGTGTACAGAGGGGCAGCAGGAAGTAAGCGGTGCTACAAGCAGAGTTGTGGCAGCTTGCTTGTAATCTGAGTGCTAAATTACAAGAGACATAGGACAGGCCAATCCCTGGTCTTGAACACTGGACAGCCTAGCCTACTGAGGAAGTTTCAGAGCAGTAAAAACCCTGTCCACAAACAGGTGACTAACACCTGAGGAACTACACCAAAGGTTGTCCTCTGGCCTCATCACACACACACACAGACATAGCTGAAACCCTGCATGCACGCATGCACCCAACACACATGCACACACAAAAATTTCAACACCCTCTGACTGTACATCCAGCCATATTTTCCTCTTATAAATGCTTGACAAGCCACACGTAACTATTTTGTACTCTTCCTTGAGATGCACATGAGACTACCCATCTCTGCTTTCAACTATCTTTCTAAATGCCCAGAGGAAAATCAACAGTAAGCCCATGGGAATCTAAGGGATAGAAAACATGTTACACAGACAAACTTTGCGAATTGTGACTGAGTCTCTACACACCAACTGAGTATGCTTGCCAAATCCTTTTCTTTCTTTCTTTCTTTCTTTCTTTCTTTCTTTCTTTCTTTCTTTCTTTCTTTCTTTCTTTCTTTCTTTCTTTCTTTCTTTCTTTCTCTTTCTTTCTCTCTTTCTTTTTTTTGAATGACAAAACCCCTTTTGGTAATATATGCAGTTCTTCTGCTTCCTCTTTTATCTAATGCTAAAACAGACTATTATAGAAAACACTGTCCAGTAGCTGTAAAGTTAGGGTCTAAGAAAGACCTGTATATCAGAAGCCCTTCATTTAATTTTTGGTTGAACTGTAAAACTTGAGGTAACTTTTTTTTATTTCTTTTTTTAATTTTTTATTTACAGCATTTTTTTATTTTTGATTATACTTTATTTACTTTGTATCCCCCCCTCTAGTTCCCTCCCTCCTCCCCTCCCAATCCCTCCCTTCCTCACCCTTCTCGACACACTCCCCTCCCCAAGTCCACTGGTAAAGGAGGGTTTCTTTTTCTTCCTTCTGATCCTAGTCTGTAAGGTCTCATCAGGAGTGGCCTGGTAAGGCTGCTCCCCTCTCAGGGGGAGGTGAACAAAGAGCAGGCCAATTAGTTTATGTCAGAAGCAGTCCCTGTTCCCATTACTATGGAACTCACTTGGACACTGAACTGCCATGGGCTACATCTGTGCAGGGGTTCTAGGTTATCTCCATGCATGGTACTTGGTTGGAGTATGAGTCTCAGAAAAGACCCCTGTGCTCAAAATTTTGGTTCTGTTACTCTCCTTGTGGACCTCCTGGCCTCTCCAGCTCTTACTATTATTTCCCACTTCTTGTATAAGATTCCCTGCATTCTGCCCAAAGTTTGGCCTTGAGTCTCAACATATGCTTTGATAGTCTGCAAGGCAGAGCCTTTCTGAGGCCCTCTGTGGGAGGCTCCTAACTTGTTTCCCATTTTCTTCTTCTTCTGGTGTCCATCCTCTTTGCCTTTCCGAGTGGGGATTGAGCATTTTAGCCAGAGTCCTGCCTCTTGATTAGATTCTTTAGGTTTACAGATTTGAGTAGGTTTATCCTATATTATATATAGTCTATATGAATGAGTATATACCATGTTTGTCTTTCTGCTTCTGGGACAGCTCACTCAGGATGATCCTTTCCAGGTCCCACCATTTACCTGCAAATTTCATGATTTCCTTGTTTTTCATTGCTGAGTAATATTCCATTGTGTAGATGTACCACAACTTTTGTATCCATTTTTCAGTTGAGGGGCTTCTGGGTTGTTTCCAACTTCTGGCTATTACAAATAAAGCTGCCACAAACATGGTTGAGTAAATATCCTTATTGTGTACTTGAGCCTCTTTTGGATATATGCCTAGGAGTGATATAGCTGGATCGTGAGGAAGCACTATTCCTTGTTGTCTGAGAAAGCACCAGATTGATTTCCAGAGCGGTTGTACCAGTTTACATTCCCACCAGCAGTGGAAGAGGGTTCCCCTTTCTCCACAACCTCTCCAGCATGTGTTGTCACTTGAGGTTTTGATCTTGACCATTCTGATGGTTGTAAAGTGAAATCGCAGGGTTGTTTTGATTTGCATTTCCCTGATGGCTAATGAGGTTGAGCATTTCTTTAAGTGTTTCTCTGCCATTTGATATCCCTCTACAGAGAATTCTCTGTTTAGCTCTGTTCCCCATTTTTTAATTGGATTACTTGATTTGTTGCTTTTCAAATTTTTAGTTCTTTATATATACTGGATATTAGCCCTCTGTCAGACAGAGGGTTGGTGAAGATTCTTTCCCAATTGGTAGGCAGTTGTTTTGTTTTGAGGATGGTGTCCCTTGATTTACAGAAGCTTTTCAGTTTCATAAGGTTCCATTTATTGATTGTTGCACTTAGAGCCTGTGCTGTTGGTGTTCTGTTCAGGAAGTTGTCTTCTGTGACAATGAGTTCTAGGGTCTTTCCCACTTTTTCTTCTAACTGATTTAGAGTATCTGGTTTTATGTTGAGGTCTTTGATGCACTTGGACTTTAGTTTTGTGCAAGGTTTTTAAGTATGGATCTATTTTCATTTTTCTACATGTAGACATCCAGTTAGACCAGCACCATTTGTTGAAGATGCTATCATTTCTCCATTGTATGGTTTTGGCATTTTTGTCAAAGATCAGGTGTCCATAAGTGTGTGGGTTTATTTCTGGGTTCTCTGTTCAGTTCCATTGATCCAAGATTTGGCTTCCATATTCCCATACCATGCAGTTTTATAACTGTTGCACAATAGTACAGCATAAGATCAGGGATGGAGAAACCTCCAGAAGATCTTTTATTGTAGAAGATTATTTTAGCAATTCTGGGTTTCCTGTTATTCCATATGAAGTTGAGAATTTTTCTTTCCAGGTCTGTAAAGAATTGTGTTGGTAATTTGATGGCAATTGCATTGAATCTGTAGATTGCTTTTGATAAGATGGCCATTTTTACTATGTTAATCCTACCAAGCCATGAGCATGGGAGATCTTTCCATCTTCTGATATCTTCTTCTAATTCTTTCTTCAGAGACTTGAAATTTTTTTCATACAAGTCTTTGACTTCCTTGGTTAGGGTTACTCCAAGGTACTTTATGTCTTTTGTGGCTATTGTGAAGGGTGTTGTTTCCTCAATTTCTTCCTCTGCCCTTTTGTCTTTTGTACTGTTTTTTTTTTTGTGTGTGTGTGTGTGTGTGTGTGTGTGTGTGTGTGTGTGTGTTAATTTTGTATCCGGCCACTTTGCTGAAAATGTTTATCAGCTGTAGGAGTTCCCTGGTAGAATTTTTGGGATCAGTCAGGTGTACTATCATATCATCTGCAAATAGTGATACTTTGACTTCTTTCTTTCCAATTTGTATCCCCTTGATCTCCTTCAACTGTCTTATTTCTCTAGCAAGGACTTCCAGAACTATGTTGAAGAGATACAGAGAGAGTGGGCAGCCTTGCCTTGTCCCTGATTTCAGTGGGATTGCTTTAAGTTTCTCTCTGTTTAGTTTGATGTTGGCTATAGGCTTGCTGTATATTGCCTTTACTATGTTTAGATATGTGCCTTGTATCCCTGACCTCTCCAATACTTTAAACATGAATGGATGTTGGATTTTGTCAAATGCTTTTTCAGCATCTAAGGAGATTATCATGTGTTTTTTTTTTCTTTCAGTTTGTTAAAACGGTGGTTCACATTGATGGATTTCTGTATACTGAACCACCCCTGCATACCTGGGATGAAGTCTACTTGGTCATTGTGGATGATATCTTTGATGTGTTCTTGTATTCAGTTTGCAAGTATTTTGTTGAGTATTTTTGCATCAATGTTCATAAGGGAGATTGGCTTGAAATTATCTTTCTTTGTTGGATCTTTGTGAGGTTTAGGTACCAATGTGACTGTGGCTTCATAGAATGAGTTTGGTAGTTTTCCTTTCATTTCTATTTTGTGGAATAGTTTGAAGAGAATTGGAACTAGCTCTTCTTTGAAAGTGGTAGAATTCTGCACTGAAACCATCTCATCCTGGGCTTTTTTTTGGATGGGAGACTTTTGATGACCATTTCTACTTCCTTAGGGGATATAGGACTATTTAATTGATTTACCTGGTCTTGATTCAGCTTTGGTAAGTGGAATCGATCAAGGAAACTGCCCATTTCATTTAGATTTTCAAATTTTGTGGCATATAGACTTTTGAAGTAAGTCCTAATGATTGTTTGGATTTCCTCAGTGTCTGTAGTTATGTCCCCCTTTTTATTTCTGATTTTGTTAATTTGGATGGTGCCTCTCTGCCTTTTAGTTAGCTTGGCTAAGGGTTTGTCTATCTTGTTGATTTTCTCAAAGAACCAGCTCTTGGTTTCATTTATTCTTTGAATTGTTTTATTTGTTTCTAATTGATTGATTTCAGCCCTGAGTTCGATTATTTCCAGCCATCTACTTCTCTTTGATGTTTCTGCTTCTGTTTTTTTCTAGAGTTTTTAGGTGAGCCATTAATTCACTGGCATGAGAGGTTTTGAATTTCTTCTTTTAGGCACTTAGTGCTATGAACTTTCCTCTTAGCACTGCTTTCATTCTGTCCTATAAGTTTGGGTATGTTGTGCCTTCATTTTCATTGAATTCTAGGAATACTTTGATTTCTTTCTTTATTTCTTCCCTGACCCAACTGTCATTGAGTAGGAAGTTGTTTAGTTTCCATGTGTGTGTAGGCTTTTTGTTATTTCTGTTGTCGTTGAGATCCAGTTTTAGTCCATGGTGGTCAGATAGGATACATGGGATTATTTCATTCTTTTTGTATCTGTTGAGACTTGTTTTGTGACCAACTATATGGTCTATTTTGTAGAAGGTTCCATGAGGTGCTGAGAAGAAGGTAAATTCTTTTGTGTTTGGGTGAAAGGTTCTGTAGACATCTGTTAGGTCCATTTGATTCATGACCTCTGTTAGAGTCATTGTTTCTTTGTTTAACTTCTGGTTTGTTGACCTGTCCTTTGTTGAGAGTGGGGTGTTGAAGTCTCCCACTATTAATGTGTGAGGATCTATATGTGGTTTCAGTTTTATTAATGTTTCTTTTACAAATGTGGGTGCTCTTGTGTTTGGGGTATATATGTTCAGAATTGTAGTGTCTTCTTGTTGGATTTTTCCTTGGATGAGTATGAAATGACCTTCCCCATCTCTTTTGATTAATTTTGTTTGAAAGTCTATTTTATTAGATATTAGAATGGTTACTCCTGCTTGCTTCTTGGGTCCCTTTGCTTGGAAAACCATCTTCCAGCCCTTTACTCTCAGGTAATGTCTATCTTTGTGACTTAGGTGTGTTTCTTGTATGCAACAGATTGTTGGGTCTTGTTTATGCATCCATTCTGTTAGTCTGTGTCTTTTTATTGGAGAGTTGAGTCCATTGATGTTAACGGCCATCTAACCAGAGGCTGTTAGATGCTTTGATTTTGCTGTTGGTTATGGTAATGTGTTTGTATGTTTGGCTACTTTTGGTTTTGCTGTAGTGAGGTTATTTGTTTTCTGTGTTTTTCTGAATGTAGTTAGCTTTCCTGGGTTCTATTTTTCCTTCTAGTATCTTCTGTAATGCTGGATTTGTAGGTAGGTATTGTTTTAATTTGTTTTTGTCATTGAATATCTTGTTTTCTCCATCTATGATGACTCAGAGTTTTGCTAGATATATTAGCCTGGGCTGACATCTGTGTTCTCTTAGGGTCTGCATTATATCAGTGCAGGCTCTTCTTGCTTTCATAGTCTCTGTTGAGAAATCAGGTGTGATTCTGATGGGTTTGCCATTATATGTTATTTAGCCTTTTTCACTTGCAGCTTTCAGTATTTTTTTCTTAGTTCTGTATACTTACTGTTTCGATTATTATGTGGCAGGAGGATTTTCTTTTCTGGTCTAATTTATTAGGTGTTCTGTAGGCCTCTTGTAATCTTATAGGACTCTCCTTTAAGTTGGGGAAATTTTCTTCTATGATTTTGTTGAGGATATTTTCTGGGCCTTGGAGCAGGGAATCTTCTTTTTCCTCTATTCCTATTATTCTTAGGTTTTGTCTTTTCATACTGTCTTGGATTTCTTGGATGATCTATGTCAGTAATTTTTTGGATTTAAGATTTTCTTTGACCGATACATCGATTTCTTCCATTGTATCTTCTACACCTGAGATTCTTTCTTCCATCTCTCGTAGTCTGTTGGTTATGCTTACCTCTGTAGTTCCTGCTTTCTTCCCTAAATTCTTCCTCTCCATGCTTTCCTCCATTTGTGTTTTCTTTAATTTTTCCAATTCTATCTTCAGATCTTGAGTTGTTTTGTTTATTTCCTTCACTTATCTGATTGTATCTTCCTGTTTTTCTTTTAGTTCCTCCAACTCTTTTATTTCTTTTATTTATTTCAGTGTTTTAATTATTTTTTTCCCTGAAGGCCACAAACTGTTTGGCTGCATCTTCCTGTATTTCTTCACGGATGGCCATAATCTGCTTGTCTTTAACTTCCTCCATTTCTTTATGGATAGCCATGGTCTGTTTGATTTTATCTTCCTCTAATTCTTTATATATTTTATTTGTTTCCTCTATTATCCTGTTCATCAGCATAGATGTAAGGTCATCTTCTTGAATTTCTATTATGCTGGGGTGTCCAGGGCTGCTTGCCCCTGGATGGCTGGGTTCTGGAGATGCCATATTGCTCTGTCTTTTGTTGGTTGAGCTTTTACCCTGACCTCTACCCATTGGGCTGTTTTAGGTGTTGGCTGTTAGTTTCTGGTGCTTCCTGGAATCCTGAGGTAGGGACAATCCCCTTGGCATAAAGATGAATTTTCCTGAAGGAGGCCTTCTCTGCTTTTTGGGTATGGTCACTGTATGGCCAGTGTTTCTCAGGAATTGCCACTGCTCACCTCAGTCATATAGACCCGAGTAGTAGCTGTGGTCTTGGTTAGTCAGGGGGGCTCTCCTCTCACTTGTAGAAGTCCTCAAGACAGCTGCCCTGCTGCTGGGTTTCTCGTTCTGAATTTAATGAGCTGCTGCTGTTGTTACACTGTTTTCCAGGTACAGCCCTCTTGAAGAACCTGCTGATTCCCTAGCTGTGGGGTTTTCTCCCAACAGGAAAACTCAGTCTGGTACTCTGGGGCACACAGTTCTGTCTGGTAGGTGAGAGGAGCACCCAGCAAGTCTCTGGACCAGAGGCTGAGTGCTCTGCTTTGGGCCGGGAGATTGTGCGCCCAAGTTTGACATGGTGGCTGGGGCCGCCGCTCTGGTCTGGAGGCTGTGCACTCCTCTCTAGGCTGGCAACTGAGGGCTCCACTCTGGTCTGGAGGCTGTGCACTCCTCTCTAGGCTGGCAACTGAGGGCTCCACTCTGGTCTGGAGGCTGTGCACTCCTCTCTAGGCTGGCAACTGAGGGCTCCACTCTGGTCTGGAGGCTGGGCACCTCATTCTGGGCAGGAAGCTGTGTGTCCCTGTCTGGGATGGCGGCTGGGGGCGTTGCCCCTGTCCAGAGGCTCTGCACTCTGATCTGGGCTGGCAGTGTGTGTCCCCTTCTGGGCCAGGGGCTGTGCACACATCTCTGGGCTGGCAACTAAGGGCTCTGCTCTGGGTTGGAGGCTTGGTGCCTCACTCTGGGCTAGAAGCTGTCCTCCCACCACCCCCCCCCGGTCTGAGATGGTAGCTGGTGTCGTCGATCTGGGCCCGAGGCTGTGCACCCCGGTCTGGGCTGGCAGCTGTGCGCCCAGCTTTGGGCCAGAGACTGTGTACTCCGCTCTGGGCCAGTATTTGAGGTCTCTGCTCTGGTCTGGAGGCTGAGCGCCTCACTCTGGGCCAGAGGCTGTGTGTCCCGGTCCTGGGTGGGGGCGCAGCAGGAGGCTGTGTGCGCCCATCTCGGGTGGCGGGTGCGCCCGCGGTCCCCAGGAACCTTTACTAGGTATTGACTGGGTGACCTGAGGTCGGCCCCAATTAATTTCCACACTGTAGGCTTTCCTCTCACCTGGCAACCACAAACGCTGGTGTTTTGAGTCCCTGAGTTCAGTCTCCTGGTTGCTGTGCCAACACTGCTGTCCTGCTCCTCAGACACGGTGTCCTCCCGGCGCCGCCATCTTGTCACACCTCCAGGTAACTTTACACACATGAGCATGTTGATTTTAATTAGAAGTACGTATGGTGTGATCAGTAGATCCTTGCTTCACCTGCCCCTTTCCATAGCCACCATTTAATCCCCTTGAATTTTGAAATGATGGGAAAATTAATAGAAAATGGCACTTATACATAGATGCAAAGATTTATTTTTGTCTCATTGAACAGAAAACACAAGTGAATCACAATTGGCTGCATATGCCACACCTGGATCTAGTTTCTTCCCATTAAAAGTTTATCAAATGAAGCACTCTTTCAACTGCACCCCCTAACCCCAAAGATGAACAAAAACAACTTTATGCTTAGATTTTATGTATATCTTCTCTTGCCTGTATTCAAGAAGTAATTGTGTGAATACTGTTTTGATGTTCATAGAGTTGAATAAAAATGGAATTAGTCTTCCTCATAATGTCCAAAGCCTGGAAATATGACTAACTCAAGAGAAAATGAATGGTATATGTCCAGCGGTCAATGAGATGGACAAGAAATTCCACCAGCTCTGATCTTTTGAAAAGCAGCAGACCCCATATTAAAATCTCTTCTGTGCCTACCCAATAATTGTGTTTAGAGGCTCATGCCTCCCTCTTTTCTGACTATGAAGAAATAGAAAACCCTGGCTAGCACACAGTAGACTTCCATACTTAGAGCTGGTTTCATATATTTTGGCTAGTGATGAAGCGCCAGTGTAGTGGAAGATTTGGTTTCTATAAGAACTCAGTTATGTTATGTAACAGGCTTCTGTTTTAACCCCATGTGTGGGATGTGCTGTAGTTTATCCACAGCTGATAATAGCCTCCTGGGGCTCAGAGAGGGCTGCGGTCTTTGCCAATGGAGTTAGTGGAATTCTAAGGACTCTGAGAGAGTAGAAATACCAGGGCCCAGGGAGAAAAAGAGGCGACTGAGGAGGAAGAAGGCTGATTGTCCTACTGTGTTTGCTGTTTGCTGTTGCTAGACTGCTAGATATCCTGAAGACTGAGACTGGTATTTTCCCAAAGAACCTGATGAACCTAGCCAGCCAGAACTAAGTCTAAAGAGGTCTATGTCCCTGTCCCTTCTAACCTTCTTTCTCTTTTACCTAATAAAATAGTGTTAAAAAAAATAGCACCTACCCAACAGGGAAGCCTCCACAGAGAAGCAATTTATCAACAGTCTATTGCATTTAGAACACTAAAACACTTTAGTTACGTTGACTCAAAGCACAGAATAAAATTGGGAGTCACACTGAAAATCCTTGCCAAAGGTAGCTGCAAACTGCATTTTTATGTTGTCCAGAAACGGCTCTATTAAGACATCATTGCTATGCAAATTTAAATTAACTATTAAATATGTTAAGTCCTAGGTTAGTTATTTTGTAATATGAATGAAGTTTTTCATTAATGTTATAATTTCTCACTAATCTCGTTAATAGCTAAAGCTTCCTTATTATTTAGCTTCTTCAGGTCTGTGGATTATCGTACGGTTATCCTGTATTATATGGCTAATATCCGCTTATAAGTGAGTATATTCCATGTCTTTCTAGTTCTGGGCTACCTCACTCAGAATGACAATGACCTTTTCTAGTTCCATCCATTTGCCTGCAAATTACATGATTTCCTTTTTTTTTTTTTTTTAATAGATCAGTAGTAGCCATTGTGTAAATGTACCATAATTTCTCTATCCATTCTTTGGTTGAGGAACATCTAGGCTGTTTTCAGATTCTGGCTATTAGGAAGGATGCTTACCTTTCATTCAGAAGGAAAATATAATAGACACCAGAAGTAAGGGAACAGTATGGGAGCCTATCATAAATGTCCTCTGAAAGGCTCTACCCAGGAGGATATGGAAGCAGATGGTGAGACTCACAGCCAAATTTTGGGCTGAGTGCAGGTAGTAGGAAAGAGTTGGGGGAATAGAAGGACCCAGAGTGCACAGGAGCTCCATAAGGAGACCAACAGAGTCAACAAATCTGGGCCCTTGGGGAGCTGCAAAGACCGATGCACCAACCAAGGACCGTGCATGGCAGAACCTAGATGCCCTGCTCAGATGTAGCCAATAGGTAGCTCAGTCTGCATGTGGGTCTCCAAGTAATGGATTTTGTTGCCCACTCTTTGATCACTTTCCCCTGGTGGGGGACCATTGCCAGGGCACAGAGGAGGAAGATGCAGGCAGTCCTAATGAACTTGATAGGATGAGGGCAGATGGTAGGGGGAAGGCTCCCCCTTTCTGAGGATAGTGGGGAAGAGGGAGGAAGGGGGCTACAATCAGGATGTAAAGTAAATAAACTGTTAAAAATTTTAAATTTAAAAAAGATTAACTGGTCAAAAATATAGCTAAAGGTTCAATAGCAAAAATTGGTTGATGTACATATGAAGCTATTTTACTCACATATAATATACTGGGTCTGAAATTTGTACTTCACTTAAACTAGCACCAATCACAATGTCTTTTTAAAATCTAACAGATACATAAATACTCATGTGTCAGTTTGCTTGCTTAAAAACTAGTAATCTGAGCTGGTGGAGACTCTAGCAAAGCCTTTTCCGTGGTAAGCTTGTATGATTCTGTAGAACTCCTTGGACGGTACCAGAGGGTCTGTCAGCCACATTGCAACCTCAAATATCTAAGATGCCTTGATTGAGATTTTCATGCCAATAGTCCAACCATTCACTCTTCGTCAGTGAAAACATTCATTTTACTGCTTGATGTCTTCAAGCTAATTCAATTATGTTTCTTATTTCCGCTTGTGTTTTATATATAAAGTGCTCCTTTAACATCTATATCGTGGAATTTTCTCTTGGGTTCTTCTAGCAAATGACTCTTCCTAAGAGTGTATAATTTACACTTGATTACACTGAACTCAAATTATTTCATAAATTTTAAAGAGAACAGAATAAGCTAAGAAGCTTTGGCATATTCATCCATCTTCAGGCAACATCCCTGAAGAAAAATAAGGTGTGTGTGTGTGTGGAATGCAGTCTGTAGACTTCAGACTGACTCTTAGGGAGCAAATTATAGCAAAATCTTAGAAACTAGATGGAAAAAAAAAAACTGGCTTCTTTAACGGGGCAAGCAAGCTGATGTTTGCGCATTGTTCCGGCCAACATTTTAGCAGGTATACAACATACACTACCCCAAATGCCAAGGGCAGGGCAGCTGTGTTTGCGGGAGCAATGGTTGCTAAGACAGAAGCCTAGCATGCCCCTGCATGTTCAGAAGCAAAAAAGCTTGTGAGCACCAGCAGAAGCAAACCACAGAGCACTGATATGAAGTAAGGTTGATTCAGGCACCAATCTCCAATCCTGGGTCTGTAAGTGACTCGTTATTATATGGCAGTGGCTCAGTCACCACTGCTAGGTTTCAGTTTCCTTGTTTGTAAAATGAATACCCTGACACATATCATTAAAGGAATTGATGGGATTTTCACTTGTGTTATTGTGTGTTAGTCATACATGTTAGGAAGCTCCTTGGAGCCCTCATGGTTGCCTCCATTATCATTGTATTAACAATTTTACAGGCATGTCATCTCCATATGGTTTTATGCCTGTGTGTCATTTTTTTCAGAGCCAAAGAACTTTCCTTTTAAAAGATGCTTACTGCAAACAAATGGCCAAAGCTCTAAATCCACTTACAAAATACCTGCTTTTGCACTGCCTTTTCTTCATGAGACATGGCACAGTCTGTCCAGCAGGAAATCTGTTCAGAACATTACAATAACATCAGGCCCGTTTCCCCGGAAGAGGGGCCCACTTCCACTGGACGTCTAGGCTGATGATGGATGGACTTGTAATTTTTCTGCCAATGTGTCACCAGTAGCTGCATTGGGTTATGCTCATTTATTTCAAAATGACTTAACCCTAACCTACTCTAATATTAATGTTTTATTAAGTTTCTTTGGCTCTTTTCTTTCCTTTTTCCTTCTTCAGAAATCCAAGAGTCCAGAATATTTCTCAGTTGTGGTTTTTCTCCATTCAAACAACTTAGAATACTATGCTTGAATCAACAACCAAAATCACACTTGCTTCCTGTAGTCAGAAACTCCAAGAGCCACTAAGAACTTTCAACTGGTGTTTATAGAAGATGCTGGCTTTTATAATAACAACACCAATAAAATATTTTTAGCTTTTAGCAAAATGCAACGAATGTGTGTATGATTTTTTAAAAATCGTTACTATTACTTAAACATAGCTCTGTAACTGACATCTGTATGCAGCAGGTTCCAAAATTCACAAGAGCCAAGAAGAAACACATTTCAATATTGCAGAAAGAAATCTACTCAGAACTCACCAGCTGCTGCCAGTATCAGCTCTTGGTTTGCTGAGACCAACAGAGGGAAGCCAGAGTTCACGCTGGCAGTAAGCTTGCCTCACTTTTGCCTGTCTCTGGAACATCAGGACTTCAGGTGCTTAGGAAAGGCTGTTAGGCCACACAGGTAACTATGTAGAATACCTGTCTAGCAATCGCATGACTAAAAGCCAGACTCTGAACTGTCACATCAAGAAGGGATGCAGGAGGGGCAAGTGTCATGACAGTTTTCAGGTGACATTTATAAATCTTACTAAATGTAACTTAATGTGCAAAGGAAGGGCCATCAAAGGACAAAAGCTGCCATCAATCTGGCAGCCAATAACCCAGGACCAAAAGCTCCATAAGGGACACCCAGCGTTTTGACAGGGAGACAGGACACTGCTGTGGACAGAAGTGTTGAATGGCGTTCCCAGCTGCATTTGGACTCTGCAGGTTGGACACACCTACCGGGCATACGCAAACATGCTGCAGTTTAAAGCTGCTCTAGAGCTCAGAGCTTAGAGCTACCCATGGTAACCCC
This sequence comes from Meriones unguiculatus, assembly GCF_030254825.1. Lineage (NCBI taxonomy): Eukaryota > Metazoa > Chordata > Mammalia > Rodentia > Muridae > Meriones > Meriones unguiculatus. The sequence goes on along the minus strand of NC_083355.1, from coordinate 58,551,923 downwards.
TCTTTGATCATCATACCATAAAAAAGTAGTCTTTTAGTGCATTCACCTAGAGAGTTCTAATCAGCCAGACACGACATTATCCTTATCCAGATCTCACAGAGCGTTGGGTAGGGGAGTGACTGATTGCATCACCACCTCAGCTGAACAGCAACAGGCTAATTTCTGGTCAGGGTGACACTCCCTGGACTGTCTTCCCACGTACTGACTCCCTACATATGACACAACCTATTCCCACTTAAAAGCCTCTTCAGCACAGATCCTGAGGGGCGGAGAGTACTGCCCAGTGGTAAAGTGTCTGCCTGGATTGATGAGGCCCTGGGCCATACCTCAGCAAAGAACAAAAACAACAAAACACAGTTCCCAGGAACTGGTTAAAGTAGACTCCATCTTCAAATCAAACTTAAAACAAGCAGGCCCCTATGTGCTATTATTTTAACTAAATAAAAAATTTCAGCATCCTTTAAAAAACATTTACACAAAATATTTGCCTGTAACACTGTGCTTTTCAAGTGTTATTTTGATGTAAAATTGAAGGTTTAAGAATGGAAATTCCCTCAAGCGCTCTGAAATGATGGTGCGGCTGACAGTGTCAAAAGTCATGCTGAGATCAAGGCAAATGAGAACGGAGGCAGAGCAAGTGCATTCATAAAGAGGTCGTTTAAAACCTCTTTGCTGTGATACAAACTAAAACATGACCAGAATCTCATCAAGGCGAGAGTGGGAGAAAAAAGTTCAAGTGTCCATCCTCAACCAGAAGAAAAAGCCACCAGCCAAAATTCTGAAAAATTTGGTGCCCAAGGACAAATGCATTTGTATGAGTTGGAGCATAATTTACATTTTATGAACACAAAACTGTAACTCCACATAACCAATGGATTTCCAAAAGAAGGGGTTCTCCTCATCTCCACCCCGAAGCCAGCTGCCCTGGGTGTCAGGCTGTCCCAAGCAAGCTCTTGTGATTTTCATTTGTTATCATGCCCGCACTGTTCTACACTCAGCCCTGTAGCCACTGCTCAATAACGGGCCAAATGTGCCACACCTCTCAACCTCAGTCCAGGGAATGTCCCTGGGTTCTCTTGCGTTTTAAAGTGAGATGGAGCTTCTGTGGCATCCCTTGCCTTGCACTTTTTCCTCAGTTTCCTAAACAGAAACCTCTGAGGGATAGCCATGCAGTGTGGAAACCACATTCTTGCTAAAGCTTCTCTTCTCGTATCATTGTGCACTGTCTGACTGAAATGCACAACCCTCACCACCTTTCTATAAAGCATGAATAGCTTTACAATGGGCACAGTGTTATTTTACACTATTTACTGTTATTAGCGTGTTGCTAAAGGACTCTTTACCATTTATTATATTATTACTCACAGACTGGTGCTTAGACAGTCACCAGACCAGTTATCATAGGTGAAGTGCTAAGCTTGGTAGCTAGCTTGACCAACCCCTTTTTACACACTAGGTCCTATAAATAGAATAGTGCCAAATTCCAACAGGTCCTCAAAGGTGCACTATCACAAAGGAAAGACTGCTAATCTCCCTGGAAGCAAGCATTTCTCTGTGTTTCACTTATAATGTCGGCCCTAAGTCCTTTCATAGCTGTCTTGTTTGTCTTTGGAAACATTTCTGCCTGTTTATGTGTATATGTGAATGTATATATCTCCACTACTACAGATTCCTATTCCCGGTGCTATACACAATACATGCATATGATAAAGATACTAGAGGATACTTCTGTGTTGCTATTTTATTATTTAATTATTTCATCATGGTGTCAGTAACAGAGGTGTAGGTATCCGATGTACTACACAGAATAGGTACTGAATACCTGAAGCTCTGCTTCATAAACTATCCACAGTCAATCTAGATTTTTTTTTTTAAATCAAACCTACTTTATTTAGGGTTCTTAAACACTTCAACCTCTCTTCCAACCCACCAACACCTGAGCAGGAGGGAAAGAAGGTTAGTGGAGACAGGGGCGGGGTGGAGTTCTCTTTGTCACTTCCTGCTGGGTAGGGTCATAGGATTCTTTTGGGGCAATGCAAGTATCAGTCATCAAAAAATCCAGTAAGTCCAGGTAACCAGCAAGTCAGCAAACAGCAAACACAGCAGCAGGAGGAACCAGCAGCAATCAGTCCTCCTCCAAGCAGCTGTGCCTTCTTCCTCTGGATATACCCCTCAAAGTCCTCAAGGCTTCAACTAATGCCATCTGGCAAAGACCATACTCTGCCTGAGACACTTAACAGGTGTGGACAAACTAAAACCCCCAACTTGGAATTATAACACAACATGTTTATATATCATAAACCAAAACGTCCACAACAATCCATCCCTTATTTACCCACTGAGGAAACAGCATTCCAACCTACGTGAGTGCAATATTATTGGTGTCTTCAAATGTCAGACTGGCTAAGAAACAGGATAAAATAGAGATTTCACTTGAGCTGTTGGACTTGTGCAATTTGGACTGACGCTTAACACCAAAGTTTTTACCTGGGAGACACTCCATAGGATCCACATGAGGGGAACAGGGAAATGAAGACACCCATGATAAAAATGCCCAGTGTAACAAATGTGAATTGTTTCCCTTTCTCCTTTTGCTCCTGAAGCCACTATCATCTGGCTTTTGACACCCAAGCTTTGGTGAAACTGCCCTCATTAAAGCTGTCAGGCATTTTGTCCCTTTCAGCCCTCTGAGGCAATAGAGTTTTATCACAAACTGCATTTTCCTTCGTGACCATGTTTCTCTGTCCTGAGGTTCCGGTCTCTACCACTTTACTGCTCTCTCAGTGGCTCCTTAGCCTGGCTTCCCTTTGCGGCACATATGGTTCTGGAATTTTCTGTGTTCTCATCTTCCCCTGCACCTGGTCGCATGACAGGTTCTCCCACCAACTTTCCATTCCCCTTGCTGTCCTTTCCCATCCCCCAGACCCAAACTTCGAGTCTCTTCTGGCAGGTCCACAGACCATATACTACAGCTCATCTGGACCCTCTGTCCTCCCACTGTCTTCAGCACCTTGAACTTACTTTTGGACTTGGAAGCCCAAGCTAGAAGGAAACCAGGTAGTCTTGTATCACCCAGGCACTGCCCTTTTCAAATGGCCACTCAGCCTGGGAACTGGTATTCCTTGGTCATCACCTGAACCTAGGCCTTCAGCCAAGGTTACCTGGACTGTCAGGGGCAGCTCTCTCAGCTTCCTACACTCTTTTGTTTCCCACCAATTGTCGACACATTCTTTGCAGCATAAGCCAAGAATCAAGGGTCTTCAAGTTCCCTCATGGTGCTTTCTTCCCGTGGTCACAGCCCCGTAGCCCAGTCCTCCCCAGTCTGCCTAAGCAGCCCTGTGTCTGGGCCCATGGGCTTCCTGAGGAGTCCACTCTCCACAAACCTTCCCCTGTTTCCTCTGTCAGATAAGAAGCAACTGAACCTGTAAGCTTCTGCTCAGACAGCATATCATTATGAAAGAAATCATAAAAACATTATGAAAGAAATCATAGGAACCCTGTTTAACCATGGTCTAATAGTTAGACCATGCAGAAACCAGAGGGACGGAGGGCGGTGGGTAGCTGGCAGCTCAGTTTCAGAGAACATACAGAGTATGAGGAGGTGTTACATAAACCAAGTGTTTAAAGGCTTATCAACAGACCTACATTAAGGCTAATACTGTGTTTATTTGGTCTAGAAGACAAAATAGCCTAATTACAAGTAGATGACCTAGTTACAATCTTCAGCATAAGAATATGATTACACAAGCACACAAGAGATTTAAAACTCATTTCCTTTAGGAAAATAGGGCCTTTTTTATTTTATTTTATTTTATTTATTTATCTATTTCTGTTTCTACTGTTAGCTCCCATAGAACCCAGCTCTAAAGCTGGTTTTTCATACACACTGGGATATAACAAGAGCAAGGAGGATTGGGGCTGGATCTTAGAGCTCTCTTAACAGGAGCATATAATGTCCCCACTACGGCTGCAAAGCCTCCGAACAGCCATGAGAATGGAATAAACACCTAGACTCCTAGGAAGAGATCCTCTCCTTTCTGAAACTGACCACTACATTCTACGAAGGGTAGAAACTCCCCTGAAACCTAGGCTTTCACTTGCCCTGCATGCTCCCTCTAAGAATTTCAGAAAGACACACAGGCTGAGTAAGGATGGACATGAGGAAGACTTACACCAGGGAGACTTGTTTCCCCATTTATCTTGTTTAAAATGAATAGCTGGAGTAGTCAGTAAGCCACAGACACATTTTAGAATTCATTCAGCCCCCACCACCACCACTCTTACATCTCCCAAGAAGCCAACTGGCCCTAACAGCAGCAGTCTTTGCTGGATCTTTGCTCTCCTTATTAGAAAGCCCCTTTCCCCCTGGCAGGGCTGCCTTGCCTAGCCTCAGGGGATGAAGATATGCTCAGTCTTGATGTGCCTTGATGTGCTGGGGAGGGTTGTTATGGGGAGGGGAAGGGGGCTCCCCTTTTCTGGGGGGAAACAGAGAGGGGAAGGACAAAGGAAGAGCATGAGGGGACTGGGAGGAAAGGAAGGAGGGGACACCCTTGGAATATTAAATAAATAAACTGAAATAAAACTTTAAAAAAGAAAGCCCCTTTTCCTCCTTATCATTTTGTACAACAGCTTAAGGATTCCAAAACAATGAGACAATAGAAGGCTGAAGTGCTGCCATGATGTGCAATTGCTTCCTAGTATGCTCAGATGCAGCAGAAGGTGGCATGGCTATTAGTGAGTTTGATCTTTAAGTTATGTGGTCACATATTTACATCAAGGGAAAGAAAGAACGCGGTCTGGGAGTTCACAGATTACTCCTCCGCCTTTACTTGTTTCTTCAGCATCTCTGTACTGGCAAACTCTCTGAGGCAGCGATGATGGCTGCATGACTATGAGCAGCTCTAAGCTACATGTGAGTCCGAGCCAGAGGAATATTAACTTACTGTAGCTGAAAAGAAATTTACTTCATGAAAAAATAAAACAAGCCTTCCCCTGGCAAAGTCTAAAAAATGAATTGGCCATTAAAGAAACTTCATAAAATGAATTATTCCATCTATTAATATCTTATCAGTTATAACTGCTAATATAAGAAAAATGTAACACAGAGACTGCTTAACATACAGTACTACTTATATGTCATGTGTGTGGGAAAATAACATCCTAAATTAAAAGTGACAAACGTGCATGTTATACATCACTAAGGAGCCATGCTGAAGGCAGATGGTGCTATCTGCTGCTTAGCTATGGAGTTGTGAAAATATATATATATATTGGTCCTAGCGCAAGGAAGTCTTATAAAATCCATTTTATCTTTAAAATACCTCTAAAACTTATGATTACGTATCCTCTTTTTGCCTAAATTAATCACTGATATATTTTATGTTATATAATATAACTAATATCTTTGCTGTTCAAGGACAATTTTTTCTTCCTCTGGCAATCATATGTATATACATACTCACTTCTAGGTGTGCAATTATGAATGTGCCTGCTATTTCTCACAATTTTCTAGTTACATAATATTGCCATACCTGTGATGCATTCTGGAAACATCACAATAGGGAGCAAGCACATAGATATAACCATTAGAGAGTAATTTGATTGGAAGATCAAAATATTAACAAGCTTGGTAAGTGACACAGCTTTCCTCAATAGCAGAAATTTCTTCTCAAGCTCATAAACCTATTAGCACCTTTAATGTCTCAGAGAATATAAAACTGATGCAGAAAATCTACTTATGGTTATATTCTGAACAGAAGCCTCCGAGAAAGGGATGAAAATGAAACTCTAATTCAGGCAATCACTGCAATGCTTTCTGGAAAAACTATCAAGTAACATTCACACTGTTGGGCTAAGATGTCCCTGAACATCAATTCCATAATGATTTCTCCATTTTGTGATTCCTACACTTACACCATTAGTTAGAAGAGAGATAAATTAATGTTATGGGGTTTTTGTTGAGTCTTTCATTGAATTCTGAAATAAGAAGTACTCTAAAGATGATTTGGTCCAATCAATGGAGCCTAGAGTTTTTGTAACTTTTAAATCACTTCTCAGAGACATTGAGCCAAGGGAACAGAGACTAGAAAACCTAGCCCTATTTCTTGTTCTGGGTAAATAACTGGAGAAAGTCCTGTGTAAAATTCCTATCACATCCTCCAACCAAGGACCATTCATGGAGATAACCTAGAACCCCTGCTCAGATGAAGCCCATAAATCTGCTCAGGCTCCAAGTGAGTTCCCTAGTAAGGGGAACAGGGACAGTCAGTGGCTGTCTGTCACTGGAACAGGAACTCAGTGGCTGGCTCTTTGATCACCTCCCCCTGTGGAGTGCATCCTTGCTAGGTCACAAGGAAGAAAATGCAGCCAGCCCTGATGGAACCTGATAGGTTAGGGTCAGACAGAAGGGGAGGAGGACCTCCCCTATCAGTGGACTGGGGAGGAGCATAGAGGAAGAAGAAGTAGGGGGATGGGTCTGGGATGAGATGAGGGAGGGGGCCACAGCCAGGATATGAATTTAATAAATTGTAATAAATTTTTTAAAAGAAGTGACAAAAATTCCTATTACAATTTGGATTCATTGGAATGAGGTTGAAAGTGACTTAAGAGGAGATCATAGGGCTGGACATGACTCTGAATGTAAGGATAGCTGTTGCTCAAGCAACCTAAGGTCAGATCCCAACCTGTAAAAAACCAGTCGAGGCATATGTGCCTATTAGCCCAGAGCCATGGGAAGTGGAAACTGCAGGATGATTGGAGCTTACTGGAAGCCAGCCTAGATGCAGGTTCAGGGAGAAGCCCCAACTCAAAGAAATAAGACAGTGTGATAAAGAAGGGCTCCCAACATCTTGCTATGTTTTCCTAACACACAGACGGGAGCATGCATTCACATAACATATACATCTACCATATACCCATAGACCATGAACATACACAACAAACAAGGGGAAGGGTATTGTCAGGATATGCAAAGCCATATGCAGGGCAATGGGTACTCATTTCACACATTAATGAAAATATATGAGAAAGTGTTTGTGACAATATTCCATATAAAATATAATAATGACAAATTATTCTAGTTGAGAAGAGTACACATCTAAAAGTAACACCAGAAACAAGAAGCGCATTGCTTCATGGATACATCTCTAAGAGTCTGTATCAATTTATTTATTTGTTGCAAGTACTTCCTGAGGATGCCATACATACTATCTGGGTACTAGTTCAGATTAGAAAAGGCGGTGATCAGAAACTAACTTACCATTCATTGAGTATGGAACACAATTAAACATTTGTAACATGCAAATATTAATCCTGCTTCCCCACTAGTCTAATAATGCTTCCTAATGGTGCTGCCTGCAGCCAGCCCCGTGCACACTGGAAACCAGTGGAGACTGTGGGTTTCTAAGTTATTGATTGGTTACATCAGTACACAGTACAAAAATAATTATTCAGCATGATTTTTTATTTAAAGTGTTTTTCTTCTCAAATAATCTAAATCATAATATATGTGCTTCATGTAATAAAATTATAATAATCATAATACATTATTTCATGTAACACTTAAAACAGCAAGGATCTAGTATAGAAGAAGTATAGAATATTTTCCTCGAATGGGGCTTAACCTGGGCTTTTAATTGAGAGGCTATAATTTTTCATACAGATGCTCCCCCCAATCTTTCTATACGCAGATGTGATGTACATTTTGCTTAAAGCTGCCTGGTGCTCTGTCCTATGTTTTTGGTATACTTTACTTCCATTCATTCTTCACTTATTTCAGAAGTTGTCTCAAACTTTCTACCAAAATAACCTGACAGTTTGAGGGAGGTTTTTCAGTTCACTAACTTTTATGGTTTTTTCTTTCCATCCTAATCACTCCAAAACTTTACTACTGACATTAAACCATGACAGTTATCTCTATTTTTTATGGAAGTGATAAAAAAAAAAGCCTTACCTCTCAATAGTGGGTAGTACTTGAATCTCTAAAAGTTAGTTCAGTCCAGTGCAAACTGTCCCTGGTCTGGGAAGAGGCGTGTATATATGACCACCTCAATAATGCCATGTAAAGATTCAACCTTCTTATGTGCTAATTTGAGAATCGCTGTCACAAAGAGAATGTTCTTAGTGGATTCAGAGTGTGCTGAAGGGAAGAAAGTGAGTCACGCTCTCAGTCCGAACCACTGGGCTACACATGTCCGTTTCCGAAAAGAACCAAGAACTAGAGACCAACAAAGTAAGAGCCCCAAAAAGTTTCTAGCTTCCACACTACTGGCCCTGTGGCCAGAAACAGCTAAATTTGTAAAGTACTACGCTCCAAAAATACACATGAATGTAAAGCATCTTCAGCTTTGTTTTAGCTGGCTCTTTCGGGACTTAGGAGTAACCTGAGGTCCTGAAGCTCACGGGGGCCCTCCAGGAGAGGAAGGCAGCCGCCACTCTGAAGAGATGGAATTTAGCTGCCTGTCCAGTGGCAACTGAGAGGCACTGGGCATGTGCTAAACAGAAGCTCCAGGAACAGAATTATTCCCATCTCCCAGGTGATCATTCATTTGCAAATGGATTTTAAACAATAAGCAAAAAAAAAAAAAAATCTGGAATCTATCCCTACCTTTAAATCACTATATATTTACTGCTCAGCACATTTATCGAAGACACAATTTTGATAGAGCATTAGTGCAAAATGCTTAAAAAACTGTAAGCATTTTTAATGAAACTTAACCTAAATCACCCATAAAGATTGATAAAATTATTGCATTCACACATTCAATATATCCAGACCACAACAGAGTCAAACACATGAGTAAAAATAATTTATGTGTAGACAAGGGTGTCACTTTGCAAAATCCTAACGAATGCTAAAATAGCAGCAGAATTTTAAGAAACCGAACCTTTAGTATACATTGTGGTTTCATTGATTTCATATCATAAGAAAAACAGCCTGTTTATATTCAAGACAAATTCTTAATTTAAGACTAAAATCAATTTAAGCACATTCAAAAAAAAAAAAAAAGAGAGAATCATTCACTAGATAACTGATTCTAGGACCAAAAATAAAATTAAATCAGAGCAAATGTTGATTTTGGTTAAATAAGAGACAGCATACTTAAAACAAGCGTAGGAAAATAAAATCTAAACTGTCATCACAGATCAACATGATGTTTGTAGGAGAATCATAAATACTCTGTCTAAAATGATGTCAAGCTTATTGCAAGTAAAGCGATAGTCTAACGGCCCAGTTTTCCCTGGGGGGGGGGAGGACGGCGCAGCAGCACTGGCATGGCCAGGTCCTATAAACTGGGTGACAGAGTGAAGGGTCCACATTCTATGAACTCCTGTGGTACATTTCGTGCATGTTTATAGTCACCCCAAATGTCACCGGTCTGAATCATTTAAATTGAATGCCTATGTCCATGTCAGCCACCATGAGGCTTTAGGTTTGGGAGTCTGGCACTTAAGAGCGGGTCCACTAGTGCTCCGTGACCTGCCTCGGCAGCAAGCCCAGGCCTTGTCACAGCCTCACACCTGCTCTTAGAAGAATCCACCACCATCTCCTTCCTACATCACTCCCACCTGAACCAACCGAGGCCGGTCCAGATTTTCCCACCCATTATTCACCTCCCTTCCAGCTTCTTGCTAACATGCACATCTAACAGAAATCATCTTGATATAATTAATGTCTATAGATCTGTCTCTTCAGCCTGTGTAGGTAAGCTGTGACACAGACCAGATTAACCTTGGGAATGGGAGTAGCCTCCTTTTTCATTTTTCCCCAAAGTAGCCTATTTAACAATGTGACATCAACTCCTGTCTGAAAGTATCTCATACTTTGCTATTTATTATTGCCTTTTCATTACTATCAATTGTAAAGACATAAGATAGCCAATACCAGAGACTTAGAAAAACATCATACTGAAAAAGGATCTGTTCTAATTTCATTGCTGTTGTTGTGAAGAAACATTAAGACCAAAAGGAACATAGGAAGAAGGGCTTATCTACTTGACACATAAGGTCACAGCTCATCACTGAAGGATATCAGAGCAGGAACTTGAAGCAGGAAGCAGAAACCATGGAGCACCAGGATATCAGAGCAGGAACTTGAAGCAGGAAGCAGGAAGCAGAAACCAGGGAGCACCACTACTCGTTGGCTTACTCTCAGACTCATGCTTAGCTAAATCTCTTATATCCTAGGGCCATTGCCCACTGGCTGCTGCCACCCACATTGGGCTAAACCCTCTGACTTTAATTAATAGTGAAGACAATCCCTCATAGACAATCCCACAGACCAGCCTGATAAAAACTCAGGTAAGAGTCTTTTCAGGTTTTCCTAGGCTCTGTCAAGTTGAAAGTGCTATCAGGACAACTTCTAAGAACATGTCAGCAGCACTGACATGTCGCCACTCAATGACTGCAATCTGAAACCTAGAAGGCTAAAGGACTCTTAAACCTTGCAGTTAACATCTGCGAATTACCACTGGTTCATGCATGGAGCTGAGGGCCCCTTTTCTTTTCCCAATTTACTGGCAACACCACCTGACCTTAAATACCTTTGTGTAGCATGCTGCTATTGGGATAACCTGAATGAATGTTCTCTTAAATAACTTTATCTTCCTTGATGTATTTCTTTGATAAATACAACCATATAAGTGAGCTAAGTAAAGCCTCATAATGTATAAGCAGCCCTTTGCTATTTGCTAAGATTTAAGGATTGGTGTTCACTTCTCTAACTTATAACTCTTAGTTGATACAGAAGCTCCACATACATTTTACATCCTTTTATTTTTTGAAGAATCTCTTCTTTATTTTAAGTTAAGCAATGACATATATATATCTTTAACCATCAAAATCTTACAGTTTATTCACAACTAAACAAATATAATGGTACTTATGTCTCCATACTAGCCAGATACAGTATGTATGGTACTGAGGTGGATGAACTAGACCCCCATCTAGTAAGATCAACTATGAACTACTATACCAACGGCCACGTTTCCTTAGCAACATACAATGGGAATTCTGAGTTTTTAGTTTCACATACCCATGGAGTGACAGAGAAGTGCTCTACTGTGATATGTGACATAATTTACTTCATTACTTAAGCAAACCCTGTCCAGTGTTTTACTGGGATTCAGAGTTCTATTTTAAAATTTTTAAATTTATTAAAATTTATTCACTTTGTATCGCAGCTATAGCCCCATCCCTCCTTCCCTGCTAATCCTGCCCTCCCTCCCTCTTCTCCTTCCATGCCCCTCCCCCAGTCCACTGATAGGGGAAGTCCTCCTCCCCTTCCATCTGACCCTAGCCTTTAAACATGTTGAGGTTATCTGCAGATGAACCAGATGTAAGATAACTGGTTTTATAGGCAGCTGTCTTTCCGTAATAAAAGAAAAAAAAATACTTACTAAGAACAATGTCTCCCCTCAGTCATTTATCAAACCTGAATTCTCTTTCTACCCCAAATTCTCAATATCACACACTACAAGAATTTTGTTGTGTTGTTACTTCATTTTTAACTGAATGAAAATGGAGGAGAAACCCTCCATGGTCTCCTTGACTCTTGATCTTCTAAATCTGCCTTCTGAAGATCAATTTCTCTCTCACCACAAACATTTCCTTCAGACTTAGGGGGGAACTAATATTTCACATATGACCTACTTCCTTCTAGTGCTCATAATTATTTGTTAATAAACTTAATTTCCTAGTTCATTAAATTAATTAATCCATTAATTAAACCCCTTCATCCATGAGACATTAAAGACTCACTAAGTATCCATGATGTGCTGAGACCAGGCTGGCACTGGGCATTCACAGGGGGACAGAAAGCGTGGCTCTCAAGAAAGATTTCCACGCAAAAATAAACATGTACGTTTGTTTCTTCACCCTCTAAGGGCTTCTTTCTTTCCTCTTCATCCTTCAGCACCTTCCTAAAGCCACGTGACACCATTCTGTTCCACGCGTGTGTTTTTATTTCCAAGGCTCTTTCCTGCCATGGGTCCAAAGGTCATTGTAAAGCTACTTCTTGTCTTCTGCAGCTCACCTTACCATGTCATGACGGCTCCACTTCTTCACCATGGTTAGCTATGTCTGATCTTGGTTGTTCCTCTAACAAAGCACTAAAAATGTGCTTAAAAGACAGTGTCTTGGAAAGAAAAGAAAGAAAGAAAGAAAGAAAGAAAGAAAGAAAGAAAGAAAGAAAGAAAGAAAGAAAGAAAGAAAGAAAGAGAAAGAGAGAGAAAGAGGTAGAAACAGAGAAACAGCGGGAGAGAGAGAGAGAAAGAAGACACAATGCTCTCTTGCTTTTATCTAAATCATCTGCCTGAAATACTAGCATCATATCAATTTTCTCCACTAGGCAGAACCTTCTCCAGACACCAGGGAGGAGAAAGTTTTCATTCTTGTTGAGGCTCCTGGAGCTTTTGGATTTTTATCCATTGCTGAAGTTCTTTAGTTCTTGTTTCTTAGGGATAGCACTCCGCAGTAAGCCTTTCCAATACTCTTTCTGACAGACCTTCAATACATATTCTAAATAAAACAACAACAACAAAACAAAACAAAAAAAAACCACCCTTTCCCTTTGTTTAAGGACAGTCCAGTCAGGACTTCTTAGGGTTGTTTTTTTTTTTTTTAACGGGTGCTTCTTTTTTAAAATTTTATTTATTTTTTATTAATCACAATTTAATCACTTTGTAGCCCAGCTGTAGGCTCCTCCCTTGGCCCCTCCCAATCCCACTTTCCCTCCCTCTTCTCCTCCATGCCCCTCCCCAAGTCCACTGGTAGGGGAGGTCCTCCTCCTCTTCCATCTGACCCTAGACTATCAGGTCTCATCAGGACTAGTACCTTTGTCTTCCTCTGTGGCCTGGTAAGGCTGCTCTCCTTTCAGGGGGAGATGATCAAAGAGCCTGAGTTCATGTCAGAGAGAGGCCTTGTTCCCATTACTAGAAAACCCACTTGGACAATGAGCTGCCATGGGCTACATCTGAGCAGGGATTCTAGGTTATTTCCATGCATGGTCCTTGGTTGGAGTATTAATCTCAGAAAAGACCCCTGTGCCTAGATTTTTTTTGGTTCTGCTGCTCTCTTTGTGGAGCTCCTGTCCCCTCCAGGTCTTTCTATCTTTCCCTTCTTTCATAAGATTCCCTGCACTGTGCCCAAAGTTTGGCCATGAGTCTCAGCATCTGCTTTGATACCCTGCTGGGTAGAGTCTTTCAGAGGCCCTCTGTGGTAGGCTCCTGTTCTATTCCCTATTTTCTCCCTCTTCTGATGTCCATCCCATTTGCCTTCCCGAATGAGGATTGATCATTTAATCCAGGGTCCTCCTTCTTGCATAGCTTCTTTAGGTGTACAGATTTTAGTATTTTTATCCTATATTATATATCTAATATCCACTTATAAGTGAATATATACCATGTGTGTCTTTGTTTCTGAGATACCTCATTCAGGACTATGTTTTCTAGATCCCACCATTTGCCTGCAAATTTCATGATTTCCTTGTTTTTAATCGCTGAGTAGTATTCCATTGTGTAAATGTACCACAATTTCTGTATCCATTCCTTCATTGAGGGATATCTGGGTTGTTTCCAGATGTTTCTGGCTATTACAAATAAAGCTGCTACAAGCATGGTTGAGCAGATGTCCTTGTTGTGTACTTGAGCATATTTTGGAACTATGCCTAGGAGTGATATAGCTGCTATTCCTAATTGTCTGAGAAAATGCCAGATTGATTTCCAAAGTGGTTGTACAAGGTTACATTCCCAAATCCATGTGGATCAAAGACCTCAACATAAAACCAGAGAAACAGGTGCTTCTTAAAAATAAAAATACACCTAAAATAAAATAAAATAAAAACATTGTCTTGTTTCCTTTAGCTTCTACATGACTAAAAACACAGACTTCATTCCAGTGATTTTACAATCAAGACCTCTGCAATAAAAATCATAGGGATCTTTTACGAAGTTCTTCAAGTCTCTCAATGATCAATGGCTCCTTAAGCTATTTCAGTCACTGTATTCCCCCCTCAGCCTTCCTCTCCCCTCCTTGCCCTTAGCTATCTTCAGCTTAAGAACTACACGTACTACAGGTATGGGGACCTACCAAACACTGTGGTAAAAGAAAGCCTTTTAGCAACTGCTGGCTGGAAGCTTGAACCCCTCTCTGAAGGTCAGACTGAGAACTACAGGCCCACACACCCCTTCAGTCACGTGACCAACATTGCTGTTAGTGCCACTCTTAGAATTAAACCTCTAAACCCATTTTAATGGATTTTTTAAAATGAAGATTAATGAAAAACAAATACATTTTCAATTAAGAATTAGAAATGTCACTGATTTCCATGGTGATGTTTCAACTCCGGCAGCACTAGTCTTAATTGTGTGATTCGAACTAAATTTCACTTAGTACTTCTCACAGCTCCCTCTTCTAGGGAAAAGCGGGTATCTTAGAATTCAAATTTCCCACTTCTGCTGAAGAAATATTGAAAATTTTCATTCTACACTCCATGGTGCAACCCAGAAACAACATCATGAATTCACACTGCAGCTCTAGGTGTGAGGCAAACAAGGTGGAAACACACAGTTCCCTGTGTGGTCCAGAAACATAAAGGCATTCCTTCACAGCCTGCTGCAGTTGCCATGGGGCCATTCAGACAAACAGAAAAAATCAGCGCTGGAAGCAAACTACCACCCTTCCTAGGGAAAAACAAACCAGCGTGCTGTATTTCTCACTGTATGGCTATTGATACATCAGTATGGCTACATCATTTGTGACTAGGAAAACCCAGGTTCCTAAGAGTTAAAACACGCTGTTGCACGGTATCCAGGGAGGCTTGCGTATTCTTTCAAATCCTAACCCTCCACCAACCAACCAAGAGATGACTCACAGATCTCCCACCTCTAATAAGACTGACACAATTTTCACATTAACTATCATCACATCCTGGGGGTCCATTTCTATTTCACCCCGGTTTTCTTGAGCATACCAGTTTCTCTCTGCTTCCTGCATTCAACAATAATAGCTCCAGTAGTTCCTCAGCGTCAACACTCTTTTCCCCTCGTATCCTACTTCGTATGTGCCCTTCTATTATACTCCTATTCCCAGACTATCTGACATAATTCTCTCCGAGGAGGAAACCACTGTTTTTTCTTTCAGAAAGTTGAAGGCAGGGAGAAGGCGACTGGTTTAGTCTGAAGCCCTCACAGATCAGCATTTGTGCTGCTGAAAGGGCGTCCCTTCTACATGAGGTGCTATCCCGGGTATTAGAACTCCACAGGTCACCAGGGACACGCAGTACCTTCAAGGAACAGTGGCATGGGGAGTCACACTTACAACCAAATGCATAAACACAAGGTCATGAGTGCTAACTAGGTGGGAGGCATGCAGAAAGCCCAGCTCACCCAAGCAGGCAACTACTTCTGTCTGATTACCAATAGGCAATAGACGCCTCAACCTAAAGACAGAGGAACCAGGTTTATAATCACGAACAAACTTAAGCCCGTGAAAGTGAAAGGACATTTCAGATGGGGAAATTTCACATTCCGGTGCAAATGCTGTGATAAAGGGTGTGTCTGGGCCAAGGTGAGTCACTTGGTCAGGGCACACGTGACAAATGAAAAAAAAAAAGAAAGAAAAAGAGAGATGTGGGCAAGAATAGCTGAGCATCATGAATGGCATAGGACTGAACTGATCTCTAGTTATAAAAAAATAATAATAATTTTGGCAGTAATTTGGCCAGGAGGAGGAGACAAGAAGACAAGGAGCCCCACTAAGTTTCTACGATGTTTAAAGTTCAGAAGAATGAAAGGAAGGCAGAGAGTCAGTTATGAGTGGGTCCTCAGAGTTTCTGGGTCACCCTCTCACAGCAATCTCCTGTGTGAAATTTACTTCTGCTTTTGAGACCCACAAGCTGGTTCCTCTTTAAAGTTACTGTGTGCAGCATGAGCCAGGGAGCCTGCTATGTGCAGGCTCCTAAGCTCTGTGTCTTGAGAAAGAGAAGAACTGAGATTTCACAACTTTTAACAAGCTCTCAAGTACAGTCAGTATTAATGGTCAGATCCACATTTTGAGTAGCAGTATCATATGAGTCACTAAGATTTCGGATTCCTTCCCCCTAGACATTGGGGCTTCTTTGTGTAAACTACCTGGGACCTCATCATCAGTTGGCCAGGTTGGGAGGATGGAGGTGTGTTTTTCCTTCACTGATGTTCAAGCATCTGCAGTGACTACCCAGGGTATCTGGTCATTTCTAACATGAGGCAAAAGCATTCAAGTTATAGACTGTTAACTGACAACTCAAACCTCTAATTCATTCCAGTATCTTATCAACATTCATTGTCAGAACTGTATGGCTATTTGGTAGAGAAATAAGAAATATCCAAAAGGTACGTATGCTAACGGGCTGCCTTTAATGTGTCGGAGGGTGGTACATGGTCTCAGTGTTAAATGACTTGGTCACTTCGAAGAATGCATGACATCACACAGACGGAAGACCTCCATTCAGCTTATCATTTCAAGGTTTCTGTGTTGACCCTATGACTAGAGAAATCTGTGTGGAGGACGTCTGTTAGAGTCCTCGGGAGCAGTCAACACCACAAGCCAAGAGAGTAATGTGGGAGGAAGATGTGAACAGAACAATGGATCTTGATTCTGAATGCCTTTCTTTCCTTCTAAGGCAGCAGCTTTACCTGGATTGCAAGTTTCCTTTTCATCGTTTTCCTGGTGCACTGTGACACAGACGGTGTGAGGTAATTTTATACACTCCATCTAAAGCATCGGTTCCCCTTCTCATTGACCAATCCATGCTGCTCCACACAAAGGAGACATATTGGTGATTTATCTGGTAGAGTACAAATCAAGACTAAACAAAAGCAATTCATTCCAAATCAGGACCCAGCCCGGAGCTGGAGAAACTTAGATGTCCCTTGATTGTTGCGAAAGCAATCACCATTTTTCTATCTTGTTTTCTTTCCTCTTCCACTAAAAATAGAAGGAAAAAAATATCAAAAGAGTGTGGAAGTGAGAAGTTGTAGAGGAGCCCACATTTATGCCTCTTGGATATAAATTCCTTTAAAAGAATGAAGGGGGTCGTGAAAATCATATCACTTTCACGGAGGAAAATTATGAATTAGCCATTTAACTTGTGAAACGCTGTCCTATCCCTCCCCCGAAAAACATTTTCTACATTTTATATGACTTATTTTCAATTGAATAATTTAAGGAACATTAAATAATGCCACTTCTTGCCTGAAATTTGTGAAGTTCTCCTTGCACAAAGCAGTAACTTTACAAAGATGTTTCAGGACATAAAAAGCAAAATCGATGCTAGGAAAAAAAAAATGTTCTTTTTGTTCTAGGGTCTGTGTTTGGAAAATATTGCCATGTAGCATTTATAGTAACAGCTGTACGGTTAAACTTTAGGCACAAACTGAACTGCAGAGGATCTGCTGCATAAATAAAATCCCCATGGCGACTAAATGTGCTACTAGATAACAGAGAAAAAAGGATTTATGTGTTTGCTGAGCAGTCTTGCCCTAAAGGAATTCTCCAGGCAAACGCAGGCCACCTGCCACATGTTATATTAAGCTCAGCCTTCTGGACTTATTTTCAAACCCACAGCAAAAAGGTCCAACTACTTTTATTTGGAAGTTCCATTGTTCTTTATTCCCAGCCCCTCCAAAAATAAACAATTCATTTTTCAACTTGTCTGCTATGTTTTGCCCCGGATGCAAAAGATAATTAATGAATTTGTTTGTGCTCTTAAGCGTTTTGTTGATCTTAGTGAAATAACAAGCATATGTACAACCAAAGTTGTTGTTTTTTAATTCTGAGATGCAACTCACTTGCTGTTTGCGATATAAGGTAGACTGTGCAGCAGGAGACCGATGTCATGGGATATTTTGAAGATGAGAAAAACAACAACACAGCAGGGAGATTACCGTCATCTGTGAGTGTAACACATGAAGGGTTCATAGTCACTTTCTTCCTAGAGGAAATGGGTGTGGTGCACATTCTAGGCTTTCGTTAGAGATGGTGGGTGAAGTCAATAACTTTAAATAGCGAATAGAAAACCTTCCTTTTTCCTTGAAATGTATTTCTCCACCTTTAACAATGACCACATCTAAACATGCTTGAAAACAACATATATTTATGTTCATGGTGTTACAGTATTATATAATGTTAAGGTATTTTGAAAGGGAAGTTGAATGGGATGCATATTTTAAATTAGAGGGAACAGAAGACAAAAGAACATTCTTCAGACTCACTCAATATGATTCTTTATGAGGAAGCAGGTGAGTGACCCAGAAATATTCCCTCAGATCTGAGGTCCGCCTTAGTACAGATATCAACACCAGCCTCACTGAGGCGGCCACAGACTTCCCACCTGGGAATAAGTGTAACTACTGCCTGTCCCTCAAGCCACTGAAATAGTATCACTGTCAGGAGAATGTGCTGGCTCTACCTCTGCCTCAGCTGATATGAACATGAAGGGGAAAAGTGCACTAACACAGAAATGTCAAGGCAGATCTCTTTGGCATGCGTCGATCTGCAGTCTCCTTTCACTGCTGGTGACATGCTTGGATATGACAGGAATTATTTTCAGGTACCTAATAAAGCCAATGGACGTATTAATTATAACCTTATGAAGTAAAAGACACAAATTTTCATCAAATGAGATTATAATTTCAATAGACTTTATTCATTCTCAGATATTTATGGCCTTCGACAGCTGGATTTCCATGTTAATATCTGAAGAATGAGCAAAAATTTTCAGCAAGCTTTTTTGTTGTTGTTGTTGCGAAACACAAATAAAGCTATTCTGTAATAAACTGAAACCATTAAAGAGTTTCACAGAGAAAAAGCAGAGTTAACTTGGAATTCTTTGGCTCACATAGCACAGCACCTTCCTGCACAGTGAAGTGAGTGGTCCCAGGATGTCTTTGCCCTGGCAGTCGGTACTTCTTGGAAACTGCAGGTGACCATTCAACCGAGGCCAAGGACTTGGGTGTGTTCTAGGTAATGCATGGTCACAGCTCTCACGCAAATTTTGACTGTGACCTTTGACTGGTCAAACCCGCTCCAGCCTTTTTGGTACAATGCAGAAGTAACACGGTGTGAAGAGGAACACATTTAATTAAAAACAAAGATTATGGTTACATATGTAGATTTATATTTATATTGTTCAGACTTTCTAAAGATCAGTATTTATTGTTGCTTTGGATAGAAGCAGCATCCTACAGTGTGACTTTCTTCTCTCCCCGGGAGCCTGGCTGGGCCACACGTTGTAGTGTCCCTTGCAGCTGAATGTGGCCAAAGCGCTGCCCTGGAGTCCATGGACTATGGACAGAAGGGCTGCCTGTGCTTCCAGGTCAAGCCAACCTTGGATCTCACCCCTTCTCTCTTCTAACTGACTAGACAGGAAACCATGCTCTGGTGATTCTGAAAATCTGCTACAACCTTTGTGTTCGTGAATGACCGGGAGAAGCAGTAACTTCCTGTCTGCCAGCAACATGCATGTGGGTAAGCCAGAAATTGACACATTATGCTACTGATGGTTTTGAGCTTGTTACGGCAGCTCTCACGGCCTCACTGCTAGAAGGCTGATCTCAATCATTTAGTTAAAATTCAGAAGTGTCCTTTTGAACTCATAGCATATGATACATACGTGTGAGTATACATACATACGTTTTCAAAGTTAAATTTTATTCTAATTTGCTCCACAACACATGCTCCTCTTAAGGTTCTTGGGAAATTATGGAAATTACTATGCATCCATGACTCCTAATGAGGATAAGATTCTGTTACAAAATGAGTCCAGGGTAGCTTTGTGCAGCACAGACTGTGTGTGTGCATCGTTTGACTTCTAAATTAGCAGGTAACTTATGGGCTAGCAAAATGCTGACATTCGCCAACTAGGAAGCTGTTCTTCCTGAACTGAGCAGTGCTGCCTACAGCGTCCTCCGGATTCCCTCGAAAATTACCTCACAGCCAGTTTTCATGGGAATGACTACTGGAGGTCTACAGTTAGGTTCTACAAGACCCTAGAGGGCTCCTGTGTTAGTCACCGTCCCTCCCCTGAGGAAGTGGCAGGCATCTGAGAGCAGGAAAGGTTCAGGTCTCATGGCCATGGCCCATTGCTGCAGGCCTGAGGTCAGGCAGAAGAGGACAGCAGGCAGCGTTTAGAGGGACCAATCTGTTCACCTCGCTGTGGCCCAAAGCAAGAGGAATCCAGGGGAAGGGGCTGCGCACAGCGCCGCGGCTGATGGATTCGGGACCTTTGTAACACATTCATCTCTCAGTTGCTCCTCAGCTGACTACTGAGACTTCAACAAATCTGCATTAAGGAGACAGTTCAGATTTAAACCACAACAGAGGGGGAAGCACAGGAAAAGGATCTTGGAGTTTCATAAAACACAAGACCAGTGGTACAGAAAGGACCTAACCAAACAGACTTCCATTCTCAAATCAAGGAGCTGGCGTCATGTTTCCCACACAGCAACTTAGACCAAATCATCAGATGGACTTAGATCAGCTGCATAACACTTGGCAATGAAAGCCATTAAGTACGGAGCACAATCGTACTGTCATTTGTAATCTTGTAATATGACAAAGACAGACTGAAGACCACCTTGTAGAGACATGGCCAAATAAACTCTGAGTTATTCTTTTTATACTCAGCTCGCACATGTGAATGGACTTGAAGTGATATGCGGTTCTTATGTGATTTCTTTACCAGGGCT
Source organism: Meriones unguiculatus (assembly GCF_030254825.1). Classification (NCBI taxonomy): domain Eukaryota; kingdom Metazoa; phylum Chordata; class Mammalia; order Rodentia; family Muridae; genus Meriones; species Meriones unguiculatus. The sequence continues at coordinate 58,531,200 of NC_083355.1, read as the reverse complement.
CTTCTTCTAGGATAGGTAAGTTCTTCTTACGCCAACGGCTTTATCCTACAGACGATCTCTGGTCCACCATAACCTCAGACGTCTGAGAACAACTGCATTATGTGTTCCGCTGCTCAGGTTTTAAGTCAACTTATCTTCACGTGCACTGAGCAAAAGTGGACAAAATCATACCCATGATCTCTCCCCACCTACCTACATTTAGGGCAAGTAGCCTGTATTTACTCTACCTGTCTCTAGGCAAACCCTTCTCTCCATACACCCAGAAAGCTGAGTCCCTAATGTTTTCACTGTTTTTTCAAATGTCCAAACCACCTCTAGCCGCCAAACTGAACAGCCTTGTTTCAGGCCACAGCCTTTACTTTTATCTAATCCCTTTCCAGCTTTAACTTATTTCTTAAGGCTCCTAAGAGTGAAAGACTGACTGACAGGACTTGCCCACTGCCGGGGGCGCCAGCGCCAGCACCGTCTTAACACTCCTTTCTGCATGTCTCCCACAGAAGAGAGAACCCTTGTTGGTGTGTAGGGGTCACTATCTTCCACTCAGGCATCTTCAAATGTCAGCTTCTCCCCAGCCAGTTTCTTCGGGTGGCTTTTCACGTTATTATATATTTTCTCATCTTCTAATTGCAGTACTGTTATTCACCCTCATACACCTACACTCTTTAGCAGTGCGCACTCGCTGGACAAGATCCTTTTTATATGAGAAGTTACTTGATGTCTTGATTTGCAATCCTGCTTCACTTTCTCTTAAGACCATTATGTGCCCAACTTGATTTTTTTTTTTTTTTTGGTGACTAGATATTAATATGAACACCACATAGAGAGAAACACCAAACAAGCCTGCTTCATGCTCTACATGTCACTACACCGTGTAATAAGGCTGAGAGGGGTTCTCGTCTGCTGACTGCACTTCTCAGTCATTACTGATGGCTCTCGAAGAAGTGCTCTTTCTGTAGCCAGTGAGGTTCTTCATAGTCCCAAGTCCTGCACGAGGGAGGGAGTTTACCACGTACCAGTGTCTCACAGCCTCTCGGCAGCATTCTGCCTGGAAGCCATGTACACTTGGTTCCAATCTGTCCTTTAGAAAATGAATCTCACTGAGCAGCAGCAGGAAAATTCCAAATAGCATTAAAAAGCTGGGCAATATATAGACCTCCAACAATGTAATTTTGGAATTCTGTGAAGTATATTCAAACTAGTCTGCTCTTTTGTTTTGAGAGACCTTCACGTTAATAATGGAACATTAGTATAATAATGGAAAATAGCTCATGGGGATATAAATTATAAAGTGAGTTGGTTTGCTGTGTGAATTATGATAGCGCATTTAATCCAAAATGACAATGAACTACTTAAAAAAATAATTTCAAGTTATTTCTTTCTGAGCCTGAATTCTCATAAAGCAACGGTGTCAGCCACTATGCTTTCTTATCGACCACAAAACTACCTTTCTATGCTCTGTCCTAGGGTGCGGTCATTTCCACATTTCTGCTGGGCTGGCTGCTTCCTGTTAGGCTCTACCATGGGGAGTGCCACAAGGAGATGAAGAGGCTGACGGGAGAGAAAGGGCCCTACTGTCTGGAGTCGCCCTGAATGGTCAGTCAGCATCATCCAGCGGTGGTTCTTCCTTCTAATTAAGGGCAAGTAGCCAAAGTGGAGGTACCATTTTTGTTAGCTCACAGAATCAGCTTCCTCAGCCACATCACCATTGACAAGGGAGCCCACGTCTCTTCAAGAGTCTGGCTTTGGGCTTCACAAGCTCTCATCTCTCACCTCTCTATCAGAGTCGGTGCTTACGCTTGTTTTCTACAATTGCTCGTGGCCTAATATCCCAGGAGGCTCATTTCATCCTCTCAGTTTCCTTGCAAAGCCTCCTTAACAGTTCATTGGGACCAGGTGTTCAAATGACCAGCATGGTCTTTGTCCCCAAACTGGACATTATACAAAAACATGTGCAGCAGTATATAAACTTGGTTTCCCAAACTGCTCTCTGATGATTCTTTATGCTGTTTTGTCATTAATTTACTTATTTATTCACTTCATATCCCAAATGCAGCCTCCACTCCCTCCTCTCTTCCCAGTTCCCCCTTCATACACACACACTCTCCCATTCCCTCCTCTCTTTCCTCAAATCCACAAGGGTTTGAGGTCTCCAAATGGTGAAAAAGCAATATATCAATCCTCCCATAGACTGTTAAAGAATAATTTAGTAATAACAACAAAAAAATCTTTAGAAGTCCTTCCACAGCTAGATGCAGTAACAGCCACCTGTCATCCGTCCTGGGGAGCTGCAGGGAGGGTTGTGGGTATAAGGTCCACATACATATGTCACACAGAGAAACTAAAGAGGAAGACACAAAGAAAGGTGGGAGGGAAAGAAGGGGCAGGGAGATCAGCCATGAAATGTATTTAACCCATTGTTTTCCAAACTTCAGCCTGAAAATTTTGCAATAGTACCAATACAATTGACATCTAATTCAGTAGTACACTTAGAAAAATGTTGATCCTATATAATACAGGATAATCATACTAAAATCTGTACACCTAAAGAAGCTATGCAAGAAGGAGGACCCTGGGTAAGATGCTCAATCTTCATTCAGAAAGGCAAATAGAACAGACATAGGAAGAGGGATAAAACAGGGAACAGGACAGGAGCCTACCACAGAGGGCCTCTGAAAGACTCCACCCTGCAGGGTATCAAAGTAGAGGCTGAGACTCATAGTCAAACTTTGGGCAGAGTGCAGGGAATCTTATGAAAGAAAGGAAAGATAGAAAGACCTGGTGGGGGGGGGAACAGGAGCTTTACAAGCAGAGCAACAAAACCAAAAAATCTTGGCCTAGGGGTCTTTTCTGAGACTGATACTCTAATCAAGGATCGTGTATGAGATAACCTAGAACCCCTGCACAGATGTAGTCCATGGCAGCTCAGTGTCCAAGAGGGTTCTCTAGTAATGGGAACAGGGACTGGCTCTGACATGAACCCTGAGACGGGGGGCAGCATTAACAGATCACAAAGGAAGACAATGCAGACAGTCCTGATGAGATCTGATAGATTAGGATCAGATGGAGGAGGAGGACTATCAGTGGACTGGGAGAGGGGCATGGGAGGAGAAGAGAGAAGGAGAGTGGGATTGGGAGGGGGCAAGGGATAGGGCTACAGTTAGGTTGCAAAGTGAATAAACTGTAATTAATAAAATAAATAAATTTAAAAAGAATATTGATCCTAATTACTCATTTTATGTCCAATCTGAAACTCTTCCAAATTACTAAAATTACTATAAAGCATCATTCACACATAAAATATTCAGGAAAACATTTAAGAATACTATTTCAAGTTTTCAAATGAATGATGTGCATCTATCAATCAAAGTACTTTCATATGTAAGCATATTCAACAGATGTTGTTTGTTAAATGCACCACCTATGAAATAGCCATTACCTAGAAATCATGTGTTAAAGCCAATTTCTCAATATAATATACAATATTTTGATCTTTCTGAAAAATGCTACTGTGTGGAACTTTTCCCCAAACATAGAAAATGTATTATAAATAAGTGACGTAAGAGTCACAGGCACATGTTCATGTCCTCATAGCTATTAAACATGAAATTCACACTATACATACATGAATTAGATCTAAACTTGTTTTCATTGACAGCAGTCCTGCACACAGCTACGTTACGTTTCAACAGAAATCTGTGCTCAATAGGATACCTGAGACAGAATCAACTCATTGAACCCCTAAATTGCTGAAACACAGATTCAAGTCAAGACTGAAAACCCCATCACTTTCCCTATCAAATGCAGTATCCTACCAAAGCAATGAACCCTACTGAAATCTCATCTCCATGTTTTACAGTATGCTAACACCCAGAAACACTGCGGGTCTTATCCTGTGTAACAATTTCCAAATGCTGAAGAGTATCATGAGAGATTTAGAGAAATAGGCTAGGTGGTTGCTTTTTCCCCACATGAGCTGTTTGTAGGGAGGGAAGGATATGGAAGGAAAAGGGTAGACTTCAGCTATATGGAAGGAGAAAGAACAGCGCAGTGGTAAATATGATCAAAGTATTTTATATGCATGTATGGAAGCCTCAAAATGAAACCTTCTATGTTCTTTCAGTACATACTAACACAGATTTTTTTTTTGAGATTTTAATATAATTACACCATTCCCTCTTGCATTTCCTCCCTCCAAGTCCTCCTTGCTCTTTTATCATCAATTGTTTTTACATGTAAATATACATATAGTATTACTAAATATAACCTGTTCCTAGTATGTGTGTTTTTAAGGCCAACCATTTGGCATTGGGTAACTAATTGGTGTGCTCTTTCCTAGGGAAGACTTTTCCCCCACTCTCAGGACTCCTTCATTGCCTATAGCTCTTTGTGTAAGGCTGAGGTCTCACGGGCTTTCTCTTGTCCACTTTGGCACATCTATTGCTGTCATTCACATGCAGCTCATGTTTAGACCGCCATGCTGATGATATGGGTGTACCGTTGGCTGTTTCTAGGGGAGAGGGTGCCACAGCAAACTCCCTGATCCTCTGGCTGGCTCTAATAATTTTTCTGTCTTCTCTTCTGCAACAGTCCCTAGGTGCAGGAGGTGTTTTGTGGATGAATCCACAAGGGTTGGTCTCTAGAACTCTGCATTTTGATTCCTTAAGATTATCTTAAAGAATTTATGCTAGATCACGGGCATTTATATGTTGCTTCAACCCCATTTGTCAGAGGAGAAAACTGAGGTTTACAAGTTAAAAAGCACCCCTCTGATTGTCTAAAATCCCAACTTGCTGAGTTGGGATTTGAAGTTATATTTTACACTTACACTCAGTTGCAGAAGTACCCCCCTCTTGGCAAAATGTTGGATTCACACTGATCTTTGCAACAGCACATGAATACAGTAATATAGAGATGTGCCATCACATTTCAAAACTCATTCCAACAATGTGTTTCTTTATTATTATGAGGAATAGTTTATTGGACTTTGTAATAAATCAAATCAGGACTGTAAAGAAAACAAGATAAAACAAAATCTTCTTCACAAACACATAAAAAGCAGTATAAGTTTTACTCTAACTTGATCTTTGTTAGATGCGATCACATAAAATACTCCACCAATAGATATGACAAGTGCACTTTATATTTCAATGTGTCAAACCGATTCAATGCTCTGAAACTATGTTGGAGCTGGCAGGCAAGCAGACTATATTAAATTTTTCTCTGGAATCGACTTCAATTCTAGACTGAATTATTGGAATTTTAGTGACCCTAAAAAAGGCTGTCAGAAATGATATTCAGCACAGAGATTTCAAATCTAATGCTCTATTACACATACTTCACATAAAATAATACAGTTTCAATATAAACAAACCAGTCAAAAAACACATTCTATTTGTTCTTGTAATTTGTACGCATTCCAATATTGATTTGTCACAGCAGAATCCTAAATGCATTTGCTTCTTATGACAAAACTCACAAGCCATACTTCACAATTCAAGAGTTCATTTAGATATGATGCCACTATATGCTGGATTATTAACACTTTGTTTATTTTATGGTTCACCTTTTAAAACACATCAGTACAACAGATAGGTGGTTAATAACTCCAGCATCCTGGATTTCCTCTTTGTCTGTTGGACTTTGTTTCTTTGAGCACAGAATAGATTATCTCAAGTGATATATTTCCCAGTACAATAGCATTGTACCGAGAATCAAGTCATTGAGTGGGGAGATGGCTCCTCCCTTTTCTCTAGGTCTGGATGGGAATACAATCTCTCAATGGATGTAAGTCCCAGTTAAGACTGTAGAAAGAAGTTCAACTTTGAACACATTCTACTTCTTTTTAAAGAAGAAAAGCCATTGTGGTTGCCTCTATATTGCCTGCTCCTGAAGGTCCTTGCTTAACATAATTCTGGTGTCATGTACTTGCCAAATGACATTAAATCTCAGGTGGTGTCCATGTGAGAAAATTAGGAAGTCATGTTTAGGTTGCCATGTTGGTGGGATTTCCTGGATGGAGCTTCTGTGATATTTCTCACACCAAACTCCCTGATCTTCTGGCTCTTACAACCCCCACGCCCCCACGCTACCCTGCTGTCTTCTACAATGAACCCTGAGCTGAAATGGGGCTGTGTTACAGATATACCAGTTGGGATTGGGATCCCCAAGTTTGAATTTTGATCAGGTATGATTTTCTGTAATGGTCTCCTATTAAATGGAAATCCAGTTTTCTAAGTTACAACCTTTCTTTTTAAATGTTCCCACTTTTGTAGAAAACATCTTTTCAGGCTGCACAAAGCCAAAGAGGGTATACTTAATGTTTGGATAGTGCAGTCCTCTGTCATCAGGGAAAAGGTGAAATCGTACTCCTGGGAAGGGTAGAGCACAGACCAAGTCCACGCCTATGTCCTCTTTAAAGGATCTGTTTAGTCTATCCTGAGACCAGAGACAGTGATGGCAAAGGTCAAAGGTAACTAAAGGTTCTGAACTGACTTCCAAAGATAAATGTCCATGTGGAAAACACACACACATACTTATTTTCATGTGAATCATTTTAAGATACTCATTATATTCATGGTGCTAAGGGATGCAGTTTCCATCTGGTGTAGGAGAATTTAAAGCTGAAACAGTAGGAAATTAGATAGCACTCCAGATTTTATAATAATTTACAGTGCAACTAAAGCAAGTTGCTTAGATTTCCTATGTGTCTGTTCTAAAGCAAGCAGGTTGTGAATATCTACTGGGTTCTAATATTTTTAAAGTATAAACTATTATCATCACCTGTCATTAAAGCTAGCAGTTTTCATGAGCAAGTGTCTGAGGCAGTCTAAGGCAGTTTGTTATTAACCCTTTCCAGAGGTTCCCTGATCAGTCAACCACTTTAGGGGGAATATAACTTGCTTCCCTATTTAGACTGACAAACCATCTTTGCCACATAGAAGTCCTGGAATTTTTGCTATTGTCTGGCTAGTGTGGCTTAGGAACCTGGCATGAACACAGGCTCCTCAGAAACTGGATTTGAACGGACATGTGCCAGCTGCTTTAAATGGAAACAAAAGGCTCTTCCATGTCTGCTGATGTCCGTGGGACAGCCTTGCAGTCAGTTGACTAGAGGTAAAGATGTTTTGTGTTCATCTCTTCCAAATGATGTCTGTTAGCTTACAATGGGAAAAAAGTATGATGACTGCATTTGCTGGATCATCACCCAGGAATTAGAGGCCTGGATCTTTACAAGGTCTTTAGGAATTTGTAGGCTTAGAACATCCCATCTTTAAAAGCATGGCCCACATCCACTTTCAGCTGCCTTTCATAGAACAATTCCAAAAACACAATCTAAAGAACCAGTCGCTCTCTGATGCCCAGGCTTCCAGAGAGAAGCAACAGCTATCTTACCATCTAACCTGAGTGTCTTAAATAAATGACCCTGAATTATATTCATGTAGACCAGTGCTTCTCACCCTCTGGGTCATGACCCCCTCGGGGGTCAAACGACCTTTTCACAGGGGTCACATATCAGAAACCCCGCATATCAGATAGTTACATTATGACTCATACCAGTAGCAAAATTACAGTTATGAAGTAGTAATGAAAATAACTTTATGGTTGGGGTTACCACACTTGGGGAACTGTATCAAAAGGAAAGGCAGCATTAGGAAGGTTGAGAACTCGTGCCATTTATTACTTTTTATCTTGTGTTTTGTTTTCATGGTTTTGGGGGCTTAGTACCAGCCATTTTTCTCCATATAGCAATGCATGTTTAACATGTTCGGCTGAACTACCAACACAGTAACTAACACTGCAACTTAGAGCCAAAATTCACTCAGGACTCGGTCTTGTTTGGTGCTGTCTTTTGTCAGCACATGACTTTCCAAGCCGTCATAACAAGAAGTTGTTGCTGTGCCAAAGCGGCCTGGGCAAGAACTTGAATGTGCAAAAGTAGGTCGAAGAGACAGCGACACTGTGGACAGACAGACTGGGGCATGGAGGCCAGTCTGAAGCTGAGCCTCCTTCCCGACTCACGTTTGCAGCGGGGAGAAAAGCCCTCCTGTGTGGTGACCACCACGGCACGCCCTGCTGAGCTTCTTACTAGGCTCTTCTAACTTTTCTTTGTCTCGAAAATAGAGTCAAAGAAACATACTTTGGGCTTTTTGAAGATAATAAAATTTAATGTTCCTTGGGAAAATAAATTAAATGACAGATTGGAAGTGCCACTTGGTTATAAGTTTAACGTGATTGTTTGCATAAATAACTATTTTTTTTATCCCAGTATCTAGCAAACATAGATGTAATCCAATTTACATGATAGCGATGATTTCAACATTGGTATTGCGTATGTAGAGATAAATATTACTCAAAGCAAATATACATCTATCCCCCCACCAACATACAGTAAATGTTTTCCCATATCACAAACCTTCTATTAGAGACAGTTCTGCATACCTACGTTGCCTAAAAAAAAAAAAAAAAAAAAATCCATCCTCAAGCAACAGCGTCAGCCCCAATTCCCATCATCCCTGCTGAGGCACTTAATAAAGATAGCTGCTTCTTCATAAAGCAAACTACACTGGAAAAACAAATAAGCCAAACATAAAAATGGGTACCATTTTTTTTTTCAAATCCATCTTGAGTACAGAATACACTCAATTGTCTAATAAATTGGTTAAAATTGGTGCCACTAGAATTGAGTCACTGACGAGTTTATTTCTGTCACCATATTAACTGTCATGTAGCAATTGCACCTAATGAACTTAATATGGCTTATGGCCATGAACTGCTTCCTCTCAGAAACAAAATCTAAATGTTCCTGTGTTTGGCCAACTGGCATCCACCATTCTATCAGCCAGGGGCACACAAGGCACTAGGTTCCATTCTAGCCCCTGGCTGGCTCAGCCTTATTCTGTGTGCTCTTTAAGCATAAGCCATTTACACTAAAATGCTCGGTAGCTTTGCAAAACAAAGGGCCACAGAAGAAATCTCTGGTTTCTTTCTAACAATTTCATTGTGCATAAAATCTCTACAACTCAGTAAAGTGCAGCTAAAGAGGAGCTGTAATAAGGTGAATTGAAATAGCATCTTCCTTTAAAATAAAATAAACATGGAAGAACTCAAGAAGACTTAAAACAAGCATAACATATCAGTAAGCTGGGAGCTGATACTGACTGCTGCCTCTACTTGATGCCCAACGGAGGAAAATAAGATCCTTCTGTAACTTATAAAGATGGGCATGCTCAGTACACCTGGAAATGCAGAAGGCTTAATGCCTTGAGTAGACAAACGCCTGTCTGTCACCTCTCTGGAGCTTTCTTTCTCCCTCTACACCCTGACTACAGAATGATTCCAGTAGCTTAGAGGAATCACCCCCTTTTTGTCTGCATTTAAATTTGGATGTTGTTTCTCTTCCCTCTCACCCAGGGCTCCTAGTTCCTTTCCACAACCCAACAGCCACCTACACGCCTCTGCTACCACCTTTTAGAAGGAAGTCTCTAGAGTGTAGTCACACCCCTTCCTCCTCACCAAGAAGCTCAACAGTGTTCCCAGACAAAACCACTGTCTTTGCTTTTCCCCACTGCTCTAAACCTCACCTGTGACGCATCTCTACTCCTGTCTTCTCTCCTCTGCTTCTGCCACACAGCTCAAGGCTACTCCTCCCTGACTTAGAGGCACTAACCTCAAAATAAAACTGCAAAGTCTAATGCTGAAGCAATTAAAATTTCATGCTGCAAATAAATCTTCCCGATGGCTCTTTGGCAATCTCCTCAAGGATGCTATTTCTCTACAACCGGTCCTTGCTATAAAGGTGTTTAGCACCTTTTAACCCAAGGACACCAAAGCTTGTGAAAACCTAAACACAAAGAATAAATCTAACTCAACAGTAGGTCAGTCAATAGGGCAAACCGGAAGTTTAGGAGCACACAGGAAGTGTGTGATGTGCAGGCACAGATACTATACCCAGTGTCTATCAGATGAGATCCCAACATCAGCCAGAAGGGGCTGAGCATGCAAGGCTCTGGAACAGCTAAGGCTCCTGGGAAAGTTAAGGGACAGGGGCTCTAACTGACCAACAGCTAGACTCTAGATCAGTGGTTCTCAACATGTGGATTGTGACTCCTTTTGGTGTCAAATAACCCTTTCACAGGGGTCACCTGAGACCATCAGAAAAAAACAAACAAACAGATATTACAGTAATACTCATAACAGTAGCAAAATTACAGGGATGAAGTAATTTTTTGGTCGAGGGTCACCACAACATGAGAAATTGTTTTAAAGGGTCACAGCATTAGGAAGGTTGAGAACCACTGAACTAGACAGGAGCATCTACTCCTCACTGCTGTTAGAACATCCTTCCTCCCTCCCTCCATTCCTCCTTTCCTTCCACCCATCCTTCCTTCTTTTCTTCCTTTCTTCTTCTTGCTTTCTGCTTCTTCCTTTCTTTTTTCCTTCCTGTCTTCTTTCCTTTCTTATTTTCTTTCTTTCTTCCTTTCTTTCCTTTTCTTTTTAATTGGTGAGAAACTAGAAAGTGTTGTGTTGCCCATGTATGTTCAAGGAATCCTCCTGCCCTGACACCTGAGGACCTGTGACTAAAGGTGTCTTCTACCATGCCTGGCTGATTTCCTCTACTATACATGATGAACTATCATTGTCTTTTTTCAGAAGGCATCAAACAAGGTATCCTTGTTTGCAAATAATTAAATGAAGTATACGTTTAACAAATGCTTGCAGATTGCCAGATTAAAGATATGTATACAAATTAAAAGGTGGAGAAGTTAAGCAGTTTCAAGCAAAACTGGGAACAGCCACACAATTGAGTTAAGTTTTCATTGTTTTGGCTTAATTCAAAGCCTAGAAAAAGATCAAGTCAAACGTCCTTCTGTCTCAGGGCAACACAGACTCCAGATTCAGTAGCTCCTCTCACCTCATCCTCTCACTCTCATTACCATCCTAGCTGTGTTGACAGCAGCATCAGCACCACTGCATGGCAACGCCCTTAAGTTTGACTACTGGAGCTCTTGGGGTACCGGCTCATGGCTCTTCTTTCTAGTTTGTACTGTAAAACAGACATGTTTCCATCTATATCATAGGGATGCAGAACCAGGGATCTAAAGATTAAAGAAGGCTCTGCCAGTGACAGAATTGACACATCTCATTTGCTAGAGCTAACTCCTTGTATTTCTCTTCTCCACTTTCTGTTCAAAACTAACCCTGAATTCTGTTCATTGGGCTGATTGTCACTTAATTTTTATATCATGTTACAATGGGAATGTCTTCATAAACACAGCCACAATCCAGTCAGTGACAGGTGACCACATGGAGAATGGGTAGATGAAAGAAAACAAGAGCAGAGAGCGCCAAACCACCAAGACAGGACTCAAGAAACAGATGCTGGCTGCTGCACTGGGTGTGATTGTGATGCAAGGATCAGACAGATGTGACAACCACCAAGGGGACAAATCGCCAGGGTGAAGTACCTGACTGAGTAAGGTACTCAGAGAAAGGGACTGAGAGAGAAAATGAGGATAGAGAGATCAGGATGGGTATTCTGTATCTGGCTCATAAAACTTAATGAATGGTGATCCCATCTATTTAAATAAAAAAACAAGAAGAAACTAAATAGTCCAGGGTGGGACTGGAAGGTCATGATGACTATGGGATACTCAGCAAGGAAGAAGCAGGATGAGTATGGCTCAGCTCAAGAGGCAGAATTGAGGCAGCAACATAGTTTAGGGCCTTTTCAGTATAATGGCATGGTCCAGGTCCTGTAATGGAACTTGGGCTCTATTTTTAGAGACATATTCTAGGATGGTCAATGGCTTTAGAAGCAACACACTTTCTGTCTCACATCAGCATAACATTTGTTTTCTGCTAACTAAGCAATGGCTGTAAGAATATAGTATCCAGCCAGATATGGTGGCACACACCTGTAATCCCAGCACTTGGGGATGCAGAGGCAGGTGGATCTCTGTTAGTTCAAGACCAGCCTGGTCTACAGCACGAGTCCAGGACAAGCAAGGCTACACAGAGAAACCCTATCTCAATATATATATATATATATATATATATATATATATATATATATTTTCCAACAATATTCCCCAGTTTAAGGATAATTGTGGAAAACATGTATCTGCTCCTTTGAGCAGCCATGTGCCCTGTCAGCAAACCCTGCGCTGCCTTTTCTATCCAGATTCTACTGTTTAAGCTGTTAGTCTCCCTATGCTACTCCCCGAATATGTGTTCTTGTTTAAACGCACCATCACTCTCTTTTTACATACGTATATATTTTTAAAGATAAGGGTCTGTAGCCTCTTTCTTTCTAACTAGCCTAACTTTGGAAACCTTATTATGATTTAACTTCCAACTGCATGCAATAATGTGTAATATTTTCATCTCTAAATTCCGTAGTGATGAATCTATGAACTGTCTTAGTAACAAGGAAATGTGTATCTTTTTATTTTCACTGAGGGGCATTGTAAATGAGAGAAGATGCTGAGAAGGTAAAGCCTAAATCTGCAAGCATACAGAAATGCTCAAGAATGAGATGTGTTACACGCTATGTGCACATGTGTTCAGCAAGTGTGTGTGCCTGCAGGTTGTGTGGGAAAATCCATCTAGAGTCTTGCTCTTCCAGGAAGATCTAGTCACGTGATCCTGAATATTCCCAACCAGAAACTGCGTTACAATTTATTACCTTACTGATGACCCTTCCAATGCAATAAAAAATCCACTAAATCATAGTCATTGATAATTCCGGGTTATGTGGAGTTCAGGCTACATTATGTAATAATGTGAAAACATACACTCAGGTAAACACTTACCTTCATCTACAACAACCTATTTCAGCGCTTTGGAAGCACTTATTCAGAATGAACCAAAAGAAAAAAAAAAAAACAGAGGCCAGGAATTTAGGCTGGCATTTTAGTGCAATTAAAAATAATTTTCACATTTATTAAGACTGACCCTAATTGCCTACATTGTAAAACTTAAATGATGGAAAATATGCACTAAACTTAATTTATGATCCAGGACTTTCATTAATTCAGATTGACAAATCTCCATAATAATTCTTTAGTCATTTTCTTAAGTGAAACATGCAAATGGCTTTCCTCCTCAATTTTCAGTGAGAAAAGGAGGAAACAGACTCTGACAGTTACATTTTTCCCCTTGAATATAAGTGTATCTACAAAATGTCTAGGTAGATTCTTTTATGAATGAATCAATGGGACCTTAACAAACACCTATAGATACAAATTCCACACACAGATCAGAATGCTTCTTTTCTAGATAAAATTAAGTAAAATTGTCATGAGTGAAGCTCTTCACTTAAAAAATGGTTCAATTTAGTAATATCTCTCTATTGCAACTCTGTATCTCAATGTTCAGCATAGGAAAAATTAACAGGCCTATTTGCCACAATTGCCAATGTCCAAAATCACATAATCAAAAACGGATTTGGATAGAGGTTACCTGTAAACAAAATCACTCTGTCCTTAAGGTGGGGAAAAACCCACCACCACCACCAAGACCTAACACAGTTGCATTGGCTATGCCATCTTGCAGGGACAGGGTGACCTGGGCTAATTCTATATGTTCTGTGAGGTTGCAAACAGTTGTTCTGAAATATTTACAAATCCTTGGAACAAGCTGTTCCTAACTCAAGGCCTATGTCTTAATCTTCTGTAAAGAAAAACAGAAGGCAGAGTCTAAACCCTGAGGCCAGAAGTAGCTCATATTGTAGAGTTTCCCTGTCCTGTCACTTTGATTTGGGTTGTTGTGGTCAGTTTTTGTTTTGGAATATCTCAGTCTCTACCAAGACTTCAGAACATTTAGATACGGATTTTCAAGTTCCCATGTTAAGTCTGTAGGATACAATGTTGTAGAAATGTTACTGTTTTGTTAATGAGTCTCTGTACATCCTGTCTAGTTTCTTGTACCATTGTGCCATGTTCTTATAAATGTTCCAGTGTAGTTATGGAGCTAATTGAAATTGGTGTATTTATTGAAGCTAATATTGCCTAGTATTCTCATTCCTTTTAGAAAACTATCCCAACTTTCTAATCCCATTTCTTAATGATCAAACTAAACTTTTCCTTTCTTGTATACAAAAAGAAACTTTAAAGCAACAATCTGAACTCAGGTACCCAGGGTCCACAGAATGGAATTTCTAGTCCTTGTATCCTTGAAATACAGGCACAATCTTTGCAAATGTGTGAAAAATACACAAGATAATATACTTTCCATAAGATTTGTTAAGTCCACACCCTCAAGTCTTATACCAAAATAATGCTTGTACTAAAACACTTCATGAGTTACAATGCTCATTTACAACGATGTCCTTGTGTTATACAGCTAAGTATGCATGGTGGGACCTGGCAACAGAGGTATCCTCACAGTGGCTGGGCACAGTCTGCTAGCTCGTTGATGAGTAGATGGCCTCCAGTTAGACCTGACCTTACCCTTAAGAGCTTTTGTAGATGTTAGGAAAAGTCTACAAAGGCCCCCTCTCTGGGCAGGCTTAGCTCCATGGAAGTAGCGCAGCACGTAGTTAAGGGAACACAGACAACAAGGGAACTTCAGGCCAACAAAGCTTCCTAGCTGGACACTTTCATACAGCAACACAAGCTCCACACTGAGTTTTGGTCTCAACATAGATTATGAAAGAAAAATTCATCTGAGATTTCAAGCCAGACTTCATGGTGCATGCCTCTAGTCCTAGCTGGGCAGGCTGGGGCGTGGGGAGATTATAAGTCTAAGGACTGTTTAGGCAATATAGTGAGACCTTACAGCCAATGAATAAGAAAATAAAAAACGAATATAAGACATCATGTCCCAGTGTCCCTGATTCTATTTCTAAGTTAGTTCATTTCACTATCTCAGTTTGCATATTCCAAGTTACATAAAAATTTAAAAAATCCTATTCTGCACATTAGTTCTATTTTCTTGCCTTTTTTTTCTTTTTTTTTTTTTTTTTTTTTTAGAAAGAAAGGGCTTGAGTTTAGATAGCGAAGATGTGGAGGAGATGTGGTCTTTGGTAAAGTTCCTAGACTGTTCCCCAGCTATTACACATAGAACTTTGAAGTTAGGATTTTGCCACAATACACGCATGGCAGACTAGAATTAGATCTGTGACCTTTTTTGGTCTAAATATTAAAGTAATAGGCCAAGGACTCAGCACAGCACAGTTAAATGTAGACAGTCAGCATAGTGACCGTTGTCTCCATTGCCTTTGGACCAGTCAAATAAGCACCATCCAATTGGATCCTCTACAATCCATATTAAAGGTGAAAGGCTTTCTGTAAAACATTAAATTCAAATGAGTATTGGAATCGCATTGGTGGAAATCTAATCACGAAGAAGACACCAGCACCCTGCCGTAGAGTGAAAATTACCGCAACCCAACGGGAAGAACTGACTTTTTCAGACACTCACCTCCCTCTTTCCTCCCACTCCACCCCACAACCAGCTGCCATGCATGAGAAATTCATTCCACATCAGATGCAAATCAAAAGGGCTTTAAAAAGAAAATGGGTAAAAGTATTTTGGGGAGTACTAGAGTTGGCAAATAGTTCTTAAATAGAACATAGTTTTTTTTAATGAGAAAAAAAACATAAGTTATATCATGTCAGAGAGTTTGTTGTCATCTCTGGATATAATTGAAGGAGTGAAAAGGAAAGATAAAGAAAGAATAGGTGTATCATGTATATTCAATGAAGATCACATCTGAAACAGACGAAGAATTCCTGCTACTTAGTGAGGTAACTCAGTTTCTACTAGGGTACTTTACAAATCTTAAAGCAATTGACCAATACACATTTGAAAATGTGCTCAACCTCGCTGCTCAGCATATTTTCACAAAGGAAAGCAGTGCTCACCAGGATGCCTAAGAATGTAAACCAGAATACATACTGGTAAATGCACAGAAGCATTAGAATTCTCTGTCACATTTCCTTGCTACAGCCACTCTGGAAAACTGGTGTCTCCAAAAGATAAACCATATATAGAGCCTACGGCTGAGCAATTTATGTGTCTGCATACAGATATAGCAGAAATGAGCAGATATCTGTCACCCACTGTTTTGGCACTGGTCAAAACAATTCCAGGGTTAGTCAGAGACCCCATCTCAAAAAATAAGGAGCAACTGAAGATGCCATTCACCATTGATTGTGGCCTCCATAAGCAACGTTACACTTGTGCACACACACCTGCATCAGCACATACGAACATGCACTCACACACATACACACAGGCACACAAAAGGCACGAACAATACTGTGTAAATGCACGGCTCCATCTCACAAATGTTGATCAAAAGATGTTAAATATCAGGGGTAGAGAGATGGCTCAGCAGTTAAGAACACTGGCTGCTCTTACAAAGGACCCAAATGCAATTCTCAGCAGCCATACAGCTGCTCATAATCATCTGAAACTCTAGCTTCAGCGGATCTGATTCCTCTTCTGGCCTCCACTGGCACCAGACACACACATGGTAGACAGACAGACAGACAGGCAAATCACAAATATACATAAAATAAAATTTTTAAAGATGTCAAACATTAAAAGAATGCATACTACAAGATACCATTTTATCAAGGATAATAGGAAAAAAACAAATTTATGATTTTAGAAGCAAACTTATTCTTGGACTGGAAGGAAAATGGCATGAAGGAGCCACAAGAGTATCTTGCATCATTTCTTTATGTTATTGTTTTTACAATTTATTCATTATATATCCTGATTGAAGTCCCCTCCCTGTACTCTCTCCTTCCCCTTCCTCTAGTCCACTGAAAGGGGAAGTTCTCCTCCTCTGTCATCTGCCCATAGCTTATCAAGTCTCATCAGAACTGTCTGGATCCTCTTCTTCTGTGGCCTGGTAAGGCCACATCACCAGGGTCAAGTGATCAAAGAGCAGGCAACTGAGTTCATGACAGAGGCAGCCCCTGCTGTCCACCCAACAGGAGATAGAAGAGATGCTGAGACTCACAGCCAAACTTTGGGCAGAGTGCAGGGAGTCTTATGGAAGAAGCAGGGGGGATAGAAGAATACAGAGGGGACAGGAGCCCCACAAGGAGACCAGCAAAGCCAAAAAAATTAGAGCCCAAGTGGTCTTACAGAGACTGATGCACCAACCAAGGACCGTGCATGGTGAGGACCCAGGCCCCCTGCTGAGATGTAGCGACTGGCAGCTCAGTCTCTGTGTGGGTCTCTGTAGGGTCTTGCATTATTCGAACAGTGTTTCATTTCATCATCAGGGTGCTAGATACAGCACTTTCCACTTGTTTTGCTCTGGATGCTCAGGAAAGTGGCTAGTTTAAGTGGTAGAGCATTGGAAAAGTGATATCAGAGCCAAGATGATCACACAACTGTAGTGAAGCAGACACTATAGTGACGAGAGTAAGAACTTGGAAGAGTTGCTGAGAGACTTCCGTAGTCCTTGACAACCATCACAGGAGGCAACTAGAAACATTCTCCTTCCAAACACACTGGCAGAAACAGAGACTTCTTAAACTCAATAAACTTCAGACCACGGAATGCACACACAATGCCCAAACAATCAGAAGAAAAATACCTCTAGCAATGAAATACAGATTGTGTATTGCATTCAGCTCTAGCACTGTCCCTATGAGGAAACCAAGGGACAGAGTGACCAAGCATTATGCGCAGCCATATACAACTGTGATGAGTGACCTGAGCTGGACATCTGGACTACTTACTTAGTTAATTAGCTTGAGTTTTAAGAACCAAGTAGGCTCAAATTCAGATTTGTACATTCCATAAATTAAGTTTGAACATGAAAAGTGAGGATGGTGGGGGTCTTGGGGTTGAGTGAACACAAAGTATCAAAAGCCACAAAAACTAGAGTCCAAGAACTGGCTAAGCAGAACTTCTCAGCACTTCCTAGTGATGATCAACCCGATCAATTCACATAATTTCCTCAGCCTCCAGCAGCTATGTCACAAAGTTTTGTTGTTGCTGTTTTTGTTGATATTGTTAGGATAACCTCAGAATTCCCACAGGAAACTCTTTCTCTCCTAAGAAAATCTATTGGCCTGGGAACACATGGCACTCCCAAGGCCAACAATACTGTATTAAAGAGGAAAGGAAGCGTTCCCATCACTTGACATTCAGAGCTTATGTGCTGCTGAACTAACCTCCCCTTTGTGTACACTAGACTCAAGCAGCTCAGCTAGAATCACCTTCACAACAGAGAAGAATGGTGTGGCTCAGGGCAAGGCTTTCCTCATGCGAGGACAGAGTATCACAGCAGCATCCTGACTCTGTGCCGTTATTCATCTGGACAAGACACCTCTTCACCAAGACTGCCAGGAAGCACAGGCTTTATAGCCATAATGAATTTCCTTCGGGTCTCTGTTTTCTCCACGGAGGACAGGAGGAAAGCGTTCGTCTCACCAGGCAGCTTATTAGGATTAGCACTGAATGAGACACCACAGAATGTCAGGCCTATCAGTTACTAAACACGCATCATACAAACTTTGTCTTTGCGAGAACCTCTGCTCGGCATTTGTCATCCACCTGAATAATTAACAAGTACATGCTGCCTGCCAGCAGCGTAGGGAATTAATTTCCCCTGATTACATGCAGATCACGTCCATGAAGACTCAGACCACACACACACCATACTCCCGCCTCTCACCGCTACAGGTAAGGACCACACTGGGAACCGTCCAGCTCTAAGATGATTTAGAACTCAGGACTGTCAAGTCACCAAGCGTGTATTGCGTACATTTTGATGGCTGCTTGGCATTCTGCCCTCACTTATTCAAAGCCACAGAACTTCTATTAACTACTTTTCTGCCATTTTAAAATAAAAATCATTCTACAGCTATATGTATGTATATACATGTGTGTGTGTGTGTGTGTGTGTGTGTGTTCACTATTTTTTAAAATTGGTGTGAATAACTAACTGCACATTATAAAAACCAAGCTCATTGAAGTTTTCAGCAAATAATCCATTTCAGGACAAAAATAACGCCAGTGGTAAACACAGCAGAACTGAACCTTGAAACAAGCATCAGCTTGACAGGGACTTACACACATAATTATGACTGCAATGGACTCGGACTCCTAATTTCATGCGAAATCTACAAGATAAAAAGTGCAGCCAGCAACGGCAAGGGAAGATCGATATCATAACCTAAATTCTTCACAGTTGAACTATTGGGTGGCCAGGTCTAGAGAGAAAGGAAAATTTGTTGAGTGCATCTTTTGAAATGCCTTCCTTCTAATGGTTATTTCTCATCTGCATCGTTAGTTCTACATTGATAGAGACTGCTTTTAGACCTTAGTTAAAAGTTACTAGTGTAATAAAGGAAGAGCAGCTGATTTTTTCCCGAAAGCGTGTAATTTTGAAGGCTGCTGTCCAGCCTCGTCGTGAGGGGCAGTTGTTAGCGTGCTCTGAGCATCTCCTGTGCACGTCCTGGCTTCGGTGCGGCCTCCCCGTGGGCACTCACTGCTGTGGAACACGGAAGGAGACTCCGGCTGCACGCAAAAGCTTCATAGGCGTGCGCAGGCCACTGTGCCCAGCAGCTCATCTCTCATTCTAGCCGACGGCAGCACTGGGCACTTGTTAAAACGCACGCTTCCTGTCGTGGAAGTGAGTCATGTTGAAAGGCTATGCCATCGTCAAAATCGCCTGCTTCAGACAGAACTGCTGGGATTTTACTCCTCGTTCTGTGAGATAATTCAATCCTTCTCTCGAAGATCTACTCAAGTATGCACAACCGTTTAACAGATTTATATTTAAATGTATAGTTTCCCTTCTACTATTATTAGATCAATGTTTAGAACCACTGTCTTCTACAGTTACTGGGTTTGTAAAATTATGACTTGTGAGCCTGTTTTAACACAGTTAACCAATCTGAATGCATCATTTGGACATAAATCTTTCTTAAAGACTGTACAAAAGTGAGGTGGGTTATGCTTAGTACCGTCTAGCACTAATGTGATTATCTGTACAGAAGTCATTAATAATAACGTCCTCAGAAAACAAATATCCCACAGAAAGCTAATTTGCTAGGTTTGACTTGATTTAATTCTAGGGAAAATGTGAGGCTTGGAATTTTTTAATTTTAAAGTATATCTGAATGGAAAAAAAAAACACTTTGTGTGATACCATTTACCCATGTTCTCATAGCTTGGTTAGTATTGTTGTCACTCATTGAAATTTAAATTGAAAACACTTGGCTTCATCTGTAGCCTGGAGACCTAGATCTAACTGCAGTCCCTCGATCATGAGTCGACTAAAATTGAGGCCTTGGCCCCGTCCTCTGGGCTATATTTTCATACCATGCTAGAATCTGTGCAATTCACAGAGGATCAACAAATTAAAAAGGATGACAAGCCTTTCCGAGAACTTTTCTAACTCCTACAGGATGGATACCTATACTCGCAGGCTGGGGTAACAGGCCAGATAGGAAGGAAGAGGAGGTCATATTTCACTAAAGAGGGTTGAGGGAAAACAAGAAGATATCACCCAAGGTCAAACACTGGAATTCATTTAAATCAGAATGAAGGAGGCTCGGTGCGGAGTGGGGAGAGCTTGATGCGCTCCATCCATCTCGCCGATTTGCTCCCTCCTTTGCCGAAGGTTACATGCACAAGTCTGCGTCTTAGGTGTTAAGTTCCCCTTCTTTCTCTACAACTGAGATGGTAACTCGGAAAACCCCAGCTTGGTAGCAGGCATCCTATTTTTACTGTGATCCTTTTGGAAACAAGAGGTTTCTATAAAAATTGCCGAACCCTGATCCCAAGTCCATCACAGCAATTAACAGTAACAGGACGAGACCTTGGTGCAGCAACAAACAGGATCTATTTATAACGTGGTCCTGTGGCAACAGCTCTGGCTCCTATGTCGCTGCCTGTGCTTCTCAGCGATCCTATCCTCGTGGAGACCAGCAGCCTAGGACTGCCAAATCCAGTGGAAGGTGCTCTGCTCCACAGCAGTGTTCCTGGCCGACAACACGGAAGCACACAAACCTGAGGCGGCATGCCACACTATAACCGCAGAATGTCCTGACTAACACACTCACAACCAATAAACAGATCACAGACTCAACTGGATACACAGAAGGAAAGAGCTATGAGACCCACAAAGAAACAAAGCCTACCTTCCAAATAATTTCTATTATAAAATATATGGACCACATGGGAAAGTAAATTTAAGACATAACAGGACATTAGCCATAATCCAAACAGAAATATTTAAAAGCTAGGAAACACAGCCCACATGATAGTTCACCAGGTAAAGGAACCCGCCAGCAAGCCTGAGGACTTGTGTTCCATTCCCCAGACCCACATGGTGGAACAAGAACAGATTCTTTCTCACATGTCCTCTGCAAAGCAATAGCATGGTACATGCATGCATATGCACACATACAAACATACCATATACACATACAACACACACATACCACACACACGACACACACACCATACCCCCCCCACATCACACATATACCGACAGGATACATACAACACACACCATACACACACAACATATACACTTGACACACACCACAAACACCACACACACACATCACACACAAACACCACACACACATCACACATCAGACACAAATACTACATACACACACATCACACATCAGACACATCACACACAAACACTACACACACACCACACACAAACACTACATACATACCACACACAAACACTACACACACATATCACACACACACACACACAGTTAAATAAATAAATGTAAAAACAATTTAAGTTAGGAATCAAGAAGAAGAAACACAAATTGCATTAACTGACTAGAGCAATGCAACAAGGAAACACAAAACAAAAACAGAAACCTGAGTCAACTAATACGCTCATTTAAAAATATCATGAGCATAATTTTTAAATTAAGAAATGACAGTTATGTTGAAGTTGTTGTGCAAGACATAGTAATTCATAGAAAATTAAGAAGTCTGGAGTTACTGCAGTCTTAACAATTACAAGAAGACATTAGTTCGAGGGAGACTTGCTGAACAGCTGGGGAAAAAACACACCAAAACAATGAAAGTAAGAAAAATCCTGTGTACTAAGATGGCAGGGAGAGAAAAGAATGACATGATGCGATGGGTAAAGCCTGATTCTAAAACACGTGGCTTGGTCTCTGCCATGAACCTAGATCAACAGCTTATCTAGTCCTGGACCTCACATCAGGATCGGAAGTCACACACAGCATCTGAAATACTAGATTAGGAGCCAAAAATATATCTCCCTATCACATTTTCACAAAGCAACTTCATATAAATACAATTAGAAAAAAAGTTTAACCTTTGGAGTTTAAATGAGAAGGATATAAAGGGACTAAAACACAGTTCACATGCACTATAGAGTCAGTCAAAAACACCCCCAGTAATTGCTTAATCAAGATGCTCTATAACCCACATGGTCAACTAAATAAAGCCTCCAGTGCCCATTATATTGAAGAAAAGTGCACATCATTTTGAACATATAGTCATATGTCCGATCCAGGACGAGCATCTATAGCCTTCTGGGTGTCACAGAAGAGAAAGCATAATGACCTTGTTCCGGGAGCGTGGGGAGAAGGTGCTTATAAAATATATCAAGAGACAATATGCTTTCCACTCGTAGGAGACTGTTGGTAAATCTTTTTTATGAGTGCACTACGAGGAGAATAATTAACACTTCCAAGTGAAAGTTGACTACCACCATCATATTTAGTCAATGAATTGTTACAGCTGAGTTTTAACTCACACAAAAGTAACTGTAATACTTTCAGTCATAATAATACTTCAACATAAATCTAAAATAAAAAATAATGAATTCATTTCAAAATGTCTTCTCACAGACCAAGGTTGGTCTGGGAATGTATTTTAATATTATTTAAAAAATGGAACAATATCAACATAAAATGCCTTTTCACAAAAAATTACATGCTTAACATTTTAAGAGTGAAATTTCTGTGGTACAAATCTACTAGGCAGGAAGAGGATTCTGCCTAACACAAGGATCTACACACCCTTCAGGTTAATCACAGGACTTGACCAATACAGAAAGACTCAGCCCACGTTCCATGCACCAGACAATTCCAGGGTTCCAGAGAGTTCCACAGCATGGCCACGGAACCCCTCCCATCTGGAGCTGACTGTCATGCTAAGTGCCAGATCCATCACCTTTGCGACAACTGCTTTGGTTTCCTCACACTGCACGTACAGCTCATTGTGCTACACAGTGACACCTGTCACTCACAGTATCTCACATGAAAAACAGTGGCTTCCCTCGGTACTTGGCAGGCGTCTTTGCTGCCATCATCAATTTCACCACTACAGGGTAGGTTATTCACTCTCTACAGTCAAATGATTCCAGGGTTTACCATCTTTCCTTTTCTTGCGTATACCATTTCTTTGACAGAGGTTATCAATGATTCCCTTGCCTAAAGTTATCCTAAAAATACCAAGGAATAGTACACTTTTATTTTCACTGGTTATTATATACTCCATCTATGATACAGTTTTGTGAGGCAGCACTGACTTATCGACTGTACCCTGTTAACTACTAAGCTCCTAACTTATAGAATATAACCCATTGCAAAATGGAGGTCTTCTTGAATTGGGGTTTACCCACAAACTGTTGTGGGTAAGCAATGCTCTCATTCCAATGCATATCTTCCTTTAGACTTATCACAAGGCATTCCCAGAATAGCAGCAGTACACCTGACTAGGCCTTCAATATGTATATAATAAGGTAGAGAAAATCCTGGCATTTTTTTCACAATTTATTGGTAGCACTAGAGGGACACATAGATTTCTCTTTGGGATAGGGGAATTGAAGATATTTTAAGGATGAACTGCTGGGTGGGAATGGGAGAATCGGGTGGGAAAAGAGAAGGGCTATGGGGTTGAGGGAGAGAATGTGGGGAGAGACAGCTAGAACTGTAGAGCACAGTGAGGGTGTGACAGAAACCTAGTGTAATGGAAACCTCCGAAGATGCATAAAGGTGACCCTTCAAATAACGAAGGAGACGGACCCCAACCGGCCACCTCCTGTCACCAAACAAGGCTTTCAGGACTGGGACTGGGTTGCATCCAATTGAGTTGTTGGCCGAAGAGGTCCCATGGAAGTCCCCCAAACAACTCGGGCTGTTGCCAAGACAATAGGTTGCTCTTCACAAACTGGCAGCAAGGCCTCATTGCTGAAGTCAACACCCACCCATCCCCTTGAACATTAAAAGATCAAGCTGGTGCCTACATTGAACCATCACCCCTATATTCTAGTAAGGTGCTGCGAGTTACCAAAAGAGAAATATAAACACTAACCCAGCCACAAACCTTTTCATATACAATGCTGTCCTATCTGCAAAGTACGCTAGAGCAATGGTGGCACAAAGCTGGTGGGAGCAACCAGCTAATATCTAGGCCTGCTCCATGAGATGGAACCCATAACCAACACTGTCTGAGTGATGAAGAACCAGAGGCGAGACAGAGAGGAGAGCTGGGATAGAACCAAATACTACTAGTCTCGAAAAAAAAAAAAGTAGTGATAAAACGATTCTTGATGATATTCTGCTACACTTACAGATCAGTGCCTCATTCAGCCACCACCAGAGAACCTTCTCCCTGCAGAGGATGCGAACAAATACAGAGATCCATAGCCAGAGAGAAAGTGCAGCCTTGGAACACAGGCCTCTAAATGGGATGTCTCCATCAAATCCTTCCCCTCAGAGCCCAAGGAAGCCCAAGGAAGAAGAGGCAGAAAGATGATAAGAGAGAGAGGGAACGAAGGTCCAGAAGAACAAGCCTCTCTAAGCCAAAAGAGCAACACTCGTAGGAGCTCACAGAGACTGAAGCAGAGGGCACTGTGCTTGCACCAGCCCTCACTGGGGCATCTGTGTTTATAATACAGCTCTCAGCTTGGTGTTCTTACAGGGCCCTGTGCAGGCAAATGAGGCAGTCTGAGTCTGTGCCTTCTATTTGGCTCTTTTCCTTCTGTGGTTCTTTGTCCAGCTCTGGTGTGGCGGATTTCATTTAAACTTCCCACGTTTTGTTTTGTTATGTCTTGTTGTTATCTCCTAGAAGCCTGCTATTTTCTAAGGAGAGACAGAAGAGGAGTGGATCGGACAGGAGGGGAGGTGGAAGGGCCTGGTAGGAATAGAGGGAGGGAAGATTGTAATCAGGATATACTGTGTGAGAAAAAAAGCTTTTTTTCAATAAAAGTGGGAAAAGAGACTGAAGACATTTGTATGTCATATTTGGAAGTAAATGAACTATTTTTGGTTTAAGTTTTTTATCAAAGGTAAGCAAACATAAGGCATAGTTTAGTAACCTGGGGGTCTACTTGGCTTGGGGTACATACACACCTCTCTTCTAATAGTGCATTTGGAAGCCCAACATCCTATCTACCCACAACACACACACACACACACACACACACACACACACACACACACACACACCACCACACCCCTCTAACAAAGCACTGAGTAGTCTGTTGCCAACCTACCAGGCCCTCACCTTCATTGACCTATATTCATACCCATCTCTGAACAATTCAACAAGTTTTCCCTTCCCTCATCATTTAAAAATAAATGGTTGTATAACTCAGTCTGTCAAAACCAAGATAGAGAACCGTCTAGAGTATGCCCCTAGCAACCAAGGTCCTCCTTTTCTTTAACCCCATAAAGGAAATCCCCAGACAGAAACTGGCAATTGAGTAGTTTCTTCACTCATGTGGTTTTCTGTCAGTCGTGGCATTGTAGTCCTTGCTAATCTGTACTACTGTTTCATTTTGATTAACATTTCTTTGTAGTCTGTGTGGCTTTATTTCACTCTGGGATAAGATGCCAAGCATCTAGAGACACCTGGTCTCTCTGCCAGCCACCAATAATATAAACATACTGAAGATCTCGCTCTCCGGGATTTAGTTCTTACTAGAACTTCTATTGTCTGGGAAAGGATCTGTCTTACAGCAACTGAACCATATAACCCCACATACATAACTGCTTCTTTGGGAGCTCTCTCGGCACAGCTTTCAACACTGAGTTACTAAGAGTTGAGACAATGAAGAAACTGACAGCATAAATTTCAGGTCTGAGAATTTGCAGTGGTCTTCCAGAAAAAAAAAACAGGAGTGTGGATCCCATTCCTTCCCCAGAGCACATGTGGTCCTGTTGCACCTTCTCACACTGGGGAGCCCACAGGGTGCTGTGCTCAAGGACAGACTCTCTAGGAAGCAAGTCTCTGAATCCTTCCTGTCTTATAGAGCCCACTAACTTTCAGACATGGCAACTTTATCTAACAAACACAAGAATAGTGGATAGAAAGAGGTACATTTTTAAAAGCATATACAGCAAAAAGCTTGCTTACACTGCACCCTGACTCCATTTGTCCTGTGTGGGGTCTTTTTAGGGGAAATAGAACTAAATGGCAGCCCCAACCCAAATCTAAAGCACCATCTGTAAGTGAAATTGCTACTCCAACCGCCTCTTTCTAGACGTCCAAATTCTCATTCGGAATCCTCCAGAATAAACCATCAATCTCAAGTTTCTTCAGGTTGACACTCCAAGGAAATGCCAGCACTAACCAGCTAGTCCTCAAACACTCAGAGGTCTTCTAAGGAAAGGAGGGGAGATTCTGTACATAGCTGCCTTGCTTCCAGGCCAGTACAAAGTCCTATGTAATCCTTTTTTTGATCCAAGTAGGTCTTTCCAGACTTGTAGACTTGACAACAGTGCATGAGGGGTATCACCATCAACACAGGGAAACACAGATGGTAGACTGTATACAAACAACTAATACAAACAACTCTACTCTGCTGGAACAAGAAGCTGCACCCAGGTGGGACAAGGTCTGCGACAGCTTTTGTATCAAACTTCCAAGCGAAATCTTGAGAAAATGCACATTTCAGGGACCTTCCAAAGTCAGCTGGACTTTACCAGTTCCAACTATATGTGCCTTCCACCTGCCAGGCCTCCTCCTTTATTAAACTAGACCTTCTGTGGCAAACAAATCAAAATACTCTCACAAATGTCATTAGTTAAAGGAACACAAATGAGAATCCATCTTAAGCTTTTCAATTAGCTTCTGTCCCAGTTCTCATTGGGCTGTTTGGTCAGTACTAGTCAAATGCCAACTGTGTTGATAACACAATTTTCCTTTTCATGGATGCCTTAACAGTGCTTATTTCTCACTGGCATGGCCAATCATTGGGGACAATTGATCTTTTAACAAATCTTTAAAGAGAAATCATTGCAAGTTTGGTTGTCCAGGAAAAAGTCCTATAAATCAGTCTATGGTAACAACGTTAGTCTGCCCGCCAGAGCATTCCATTTTGTTCACACCAGAATAACCCAAAATACACAAGTGTGCCCCAAGGACTATCACACAAAGTAGCTCAATATAAATTGATTCATATACACCCAGAGCTGTAAAGAAGTGGCTCCCTTATGAGAGTAAACAGCAAGTCCTGACTGTCCTGCTAAATGAGGAGTGAGAGGTAGAAGGACCAGTTCACTAACCCTGGACCACAGCAATCTTGGATCCAGTTTAGATTCTGGACACAAAGTAGTTGAAGATAATTTAGACCAGGGCATCTGAATCTTCAGTACCCAGAGACTGTTGAAGTAAATGCGAGTCTGGAGAAGAGCACGATGATGGTTCTTTTCACTTAGGAAGGAAGGCAGTGTCTACTTACACAAAGCAACCTCTTTGCAGAACGCTGAAATCACTTCTATTGGGATACAGAGCAGCAACAGCAATGCAAAGCAGCAGACTGAAAGTGGGGACGGAGCACCAGTTCCTGTTTGGCAGCTGGTGGCCTCACATGAAGGTAATGTTCTCCAGAGATAAGCTGGGGTGAACTTGGCCTCTTTTCCTCCCTTAAACTGGGGAGATGTTTCAACTCTCATGTCCATACTGACTGTTATGAGTTTATTTACAAGTTCTGAAGTGAGAGTGTGATTCCTCATCCATGACTCCCAGACTGTGCTCCAGGAAGTCAGTCTCTTTGGTGTATACGCTTTAGGATCAGCCTTCTGACAAGTAGGATGGGGAAGTGTTCCTGGCATAGTTCCCTTCTAATAAGCTCATAGTACACACCGGCTCGTTAACAATGTACACCATTAGTAAAGAAGACCCCTGGGAGCTAACTCATTTTTCAAATGGCGCTTATTAATAGCCTACAAGAGGTGCTGCGGGAGTGATACACAGACAGGGAACATTCAGGAGGAAGGGCACGTTCTCTCTGTGAAGCAGGCACCAAGGCAAAGTAGAAACAGAAGCAAAGGGGAGACTGAAGCCTGGGCAGGGTGCAGCGCTGTGGCAGGGTGCTCGCCTGACATGCTCAATGCCCTGGCGTTGATCCCTGCCAAACAACAGCTTAGCTGCTTCCTGATGCGCTCCCTGCTTGTAACCTCTTCGCTCAGACCACGAGGCTCCCATTAGAAAGTAACCAGAGAATGCCCAGTTTTGCTTCAAGACTTTTGCTCCTCTCATGTGGCTCTCTCACTTTGAACATTTGGCAAAGGCCTCAAAACTTCTAGGTGAACTCAAAACTTTCATTTTCTTAAAGGAAATCTCTCCAGCTTCCGATTCCATCTTCCTCTGACCTGTACTGTTCTTCCCATGGGAACACTGACTGTGACACTTGTCCCCTATCCTTGGTTATTTCTCAACCATCTCATAAATTGGGGTCTTGCTTCATTTTTGTAAACTAACATTAGAAGAGAACTATATGCTACGTTCAGAAACATCGATCCTTAATAGAAACCTTCTCCCCAGCAAGAACGTGCAGAATATTCTGGTGAGTAAGAAACATGTTTTTTAAAGTTTGGAATCTTCCCCTGTCGGCAGTGATAAGCACACAGGAAGTACTCAGTGCTTGGCTGTCTGAAATGCAGGGTGCAAGTGAAGTATTCAGGGAGGCAAATGTGCCAACAGAGAGCACAGTGGCCACCTGGAGAATAGGGGAAGGAGTGCACTGTGATGTGACTCTTTCTTAAAATAGCCCCCACAATACGCACAAGTGCTCAGGCGTGCTGATCTGTGTCCTCAGGCGCATGGGCAACCCCAGCACCAGCCAGGCCATGTTTGTACCTCACAGAGAAGCAAGGCCATTAGCAGAGGAAGAGCAGCTACATGTTTTCCGAGGTGATAGAGTCACTGCGAATGCTGGTTTACATCATTCTCAGTTACTTTCTGATATCAAACCTAATTGGCCCCATATGATGCCTAACTCTAGAGCCACTTTAAATTCTCCAAATTTTAATGGCATAAGAAACATGAAAACTGTGATACTGCATGCTGTTACGCATATCTCTATGTGAATTCTCTTGGAAGGAACGGATACTTAGAAATAATTTTTGCTTGTTGAGAATTTCTTCCCACTGTACCTTAAATGGGGACATATTTGTCAAGTATGTTATACTAAAGCTATTTTACTCAAGGAGAAAATTTCTCTCATGCACTCTTAACCATTCTGCCACTTCTTAAGCTACATCTTACTTTCTACCATTTATGGGACAATTGTGGATTACGTGCTGGCTGTTCACTGGGGCGCTGATATTCACGTGACCAAGTGATCCTAAGTCACAGTACTGGCACCTTTCCAAGAGGAATCAGAAAGCCAATCAAATACAAGGCCCTCCAAGTTGGAAAGATGGGAGAATAAGAGCCTCCTCCACTTTACTTCCAGGCTCAAAGTCAGAATTCCTTGCATATTATTAAATAAGTGGTCAGTGAGCTCCACCCTGGGGAGCGATACAGGCAAGGCTCAGCTGACACACCCCGAGGCAGCCAGAGTCGCAGCCGCAAGTACCAGAACTGCACGTGTTTTAAGAAAGAGTCTGGCAGTGAAAAGAAATTATCTATTTCACGCAAACTTGAGCCAAAGGGGTGGGGGGAAAAACCCCGACTGCGATGTTTCAGCAAGGCAGCCCTGGCTCCCTTTAAAACATTCTTTAAGGTGCTAGAAACTGTAATTAAATCAGGTCCTGAAAAGTGCTAAGCAGAGGGAAAGTGTTAATTAGTAAATTAGTAAGGATGCCATTTTTAGATGGAAAGGCTTTCTTTTACACTTTTAAACATTTACAAAACACAGTTTCTTGTTAAGGTGCAATTTGGAATATTTATGGAAACTTGATTTTTTATGTTTTCTTCTAAATAATTCATATCACTTTTCACCCAGTGAGTTCAGAATATATGCTTCCCCACACACCACCCCAAGTTAAAAAAAAATGCAGAACACTATAAAATGAGCCATCCATTACACAGAAAACATAAACCCAGAGCGAGGAAGCACATCCTCGGCTAGAGCTGACATGGGTGGCGCGGAGGCTGCCAAGGCCAGAGGGTCTGTGACTGCCCGCGCCCCGTGTCCTCGCACGGCTCACGCCACCATCTAAACGTCGCTCTCTCAGTCAGGCCTTTCTGGCCACACCACAGCACTCCCCACCGCTTTGCGTGTCTCTCGCTGGTCCACCTGCAACCTGTCTGAACCTCACAGTCACATAAACAGACCTTTCCATGTCTGGTCCACCGCCGGATTCCTACCGGTGCCTTGTACCTAATGGGTACTTGAAACGCTTATTACATGAATATATATTCCACTGCTTCCTTATACAGTACACCTATAATCCTGGATGGCTTTCAGGAAACTGCTGTAGAACTAAAATCTCCACTCCAAAAATTCGTTCTTGTGAAGTTATAGATATTTAAAAGAATAAATATTCTATCGTATATATTCAGTTGAAAATGCATTCTTGTAAGTAACACATTGCTTTGGATTAATCAGATAAAGATGAAAGTCAAGAATTTTGCCAACAGTGTTTCTTTCTGGCATTACTCAGTTATGCCTTTCAGCTTAGCATATTGTATATGAAGGATATCTTGTTAAAACAACTGTTGAAGGCAAGACATGTCATATCAGCTATACTCAGTACCCGATGGGAACGCAAATGGCCCAGGGTCTATGCTAATATAATCTTCCTGCTCCTCCGTTTTGCTACAACAAAATCAGTTTTTCAGTGGCATGAAAGCCTTCACAGAAGCTCCATATTATCTATATGTCTTCCAGAAAGGAGGAGCATTACTCTGTAAGGATTATGTGGAATCAATTTACAAAGGTAAAAATTGTTAACAAATAGCATGAAATAACCTAGTAAATAATTCCAGTCTCTATCTGTCAGCTACTTGGTAGCCTGTGCTCCTGTCGGTGGGATTAGCAAATTGGCACCTGTGGGAAGATAAAATCCCCAGCTAGGGAACCAGGTGGCTTCTGAGCAGGAAACTCTCTGTCTCCTAATGCAGGGCTCCCACACTAGCCTCCCGGCAGCTCCCTAAGTCTCCTGTACCGTTTTCCTTGAAGCAGGAGCTTTATCTCTTATTAGCTTCTGAGCATTATAAATTGTCCCATTATTAAAAAATTAAAATACCTTGGTTTTCAGGGTTTTTGATTGTTTGTTTATTTGTTTGTTTGTTTTATGATTGAAAGGAGTATTAGAAATATAAGCTATAAGGAATTTATATTAAGAAAATACCCCTTTCACAGTGTTTGAATTCTAGTGATAATTATAAATATCAAGTATGTGTTATTTACAAAATTTGTGATACTTTAATCACTTAAATATTTTAAAGCTCGATAGTCACTGTCATAGAAATATATAACCACAGAAACCCTTTTAAATAGAATAATTTTAATACTAAATTAAATCTTTAATACAATTCCATCTCTTACTATTCCAAATAATGAAATACCAATGTAGGCAGGTATTGAAATGCCAAAAATTCTTAAACTTAAAACTTTTACTTCTTAGGCAAAGTATATGTCTGTGGACTTTGAAAATTGTTTGTTAAAGACTTACTGAATTCTTAATTAACAGTAGCATTCATATACCACCACCTCCCTTAACTAACATTACATAAATTAAATTAATGTCTACATAAACTCTCTCCCCTTTCACCAGCAAAGCTGCATGATATTTAGTGCAACTGATGTCATTTTCTAAGCATTTTTAACCAATTTAAAAAAGTGGCTATAAAATGTATTCCTGTACCTAGCAGTTGGCTCCCAAGTGAACCACAGACACCGTGACCAGCCGCCCTGTGGGAGGATAGGTACCAGTCAGACTCTAGTGGCATCGGCTTCTTGAGCTGAGACTCAAGGTGAGGAGGGTATGGGGGTATTCCTTAGAGAGGAAACTCACAACGAACTTCACAATAATAGATATAAAACGAGAAACTGAAATGCCAATTCCAAAGACAGTTTGAAATGATGCAAGCTAAGATTCTAGATGTGATAATAGAGTGATTCCCCATGCTGTTTTAAAGCACAGAGTTTGACCAAAAATGTAGAGCACCACAAACAATATCCATAGTCTTGATAGTTTTACGAAATAAAACACTGGATATAACAATAAATATGATAAAGATGAGCCCAGTTACAAACCATAAAATATTTTTGTCATGATTCCTAAAAAAAAAAAAAAAGGTTTAGCCCCGGTGCCCCAGTAACTAATGTTATAAAAGATAAAAAACACTTCCTATGTAATGGGTCATCTCTCAGATGGGGCTTGTATATTGAAGGAAATAAAATTCAATACTTTAATTACAAGTTCTAAGGAAATTATTAAAGCAAGATTTGTTCCCTTCACCAAGATGGGAGAAATAAGATAATGAGAACAAATCCTAGAGTTCATAAATAATGGATCGGAAGAAATTTACGATATAGACTCTCCTTAATGTGGTGGTTTTCAAATAGTGAGCACTAACTACACATGCTCTTTCCACTAGTAGCAATCCCTGACTTAAAGTTTTCATATTCAGTCAACACTGAAATATGGTGTGTTTTCCTGCACAGGTGGCAGCTTATTTCAAAGACAGGCCTGAAGTTCATGCATTTGATGATCACCAGCTTCCACCTTTCCTGTCACATTAATGTGCATTTGTTTCTCTCATGTAACTGAAATTAACCACTTACCACATCGTGTGATTAATCTATAGAACCGTTTTAACTGCCTGTGAGTGCCCAACAGTATCTCCAGAATTCTTTTTGGTGCTCTACCAATACATTAAAGATCTGCTCCCTGAACAAATCCTGCTGAAAAAGTTGTCATCCTGAGAACTGTCTCCACCACACATGACTCAGAAGAGCAACTCACAGAAGAGAGTTCACACAGAAGCCCGTCAGTAAGTCTTGAAGTCATCTGTCCTTGCAGACAAAAATTGAACACAGTCACAATTATCATTTGGCCTTTCAGCTGTCCTCCTTCCTACATAGTCCATACAAACACAGACACCAGAATAGCCCACATACTCCATGTTTCTTTGACTCCAGCATACAGTGTATTGGAAACACACACAAAACTACATCCACATTCCTTACTTCTTCATCAGGACACATCAGCTTTGTTCTCATCTAGCCAAACCTGAGCAGAAAAGCAGAAGCAGCCTTTCCCAGCCTCCATGGCATACACAAGCACAGCTCATTCGTTCCCATCTTTCAAGGTCAGCTTCAAGACTTGCCTTCTTCAAGAATACTCCCTGCTCCCCCACAACAACAGATGTTGCCTTTCTGAACATGAAGAAAGTTGTGAGAATTAGGCCACTCTTAAGACACTCCCATGTCCTGTTTTGTCTCAAAACCATTTGTCAGCTCTCTGTCCCAATTACGTTCCTTTTTCCAGTCATTATGTGTTCACATATTGTCTGCCCTTCTTGATTACACACCATCTCCATGCTACAGGACTCCAGGTACCCTGTTCACCACCAAACACTGAGATGCTAAAGCAATACCTAGTGTTTTCCAGGCATTCACTGAATAATTAGGGAGTCAGTTATCTCCCCCAGCTGCCCTGAAACTTAACACGTGAGCTGCCTACAGCCCCCAAAGAGAGGTAAGTACTTCCTTAATAAATAAATATTCACACCAAAGACCCACCCTAGCAGTGAGTGCCAACTCCTCACACTATGAACGATGCTCTGCTAAGCCTGCAGACAGAAGCCTGGCAGGGTTGTCCTTTGAGAGGTGCTACCCAGCAGTGCCCCAAAACAGGTGCTGAGACTCACAGCCAAACACTGGGTGATGCACAGGGTAATTGTAGAAGAGTGGGAGGAAAGAGAAAAGGACCCGGATGTGACAGGAGCTCCACAAGAAGACCAACAGAGTCAACTAACTGAGGGTTGAGCCTAGGGCTTCCCACAAGCTAGGAAAGCCCTCCATGAGTGAACCACAGGCCTAGTTTCACAGACAGATTTTGAACTTTGTGTAACTTGTGTAACGAAGATCAACTTCCAAACAAAATTTTAAATCTTTCCTTTTTAAGGGAAATGATTTTCCCATCAACCATAACTGAAGGCAAAAATATTACTATTTGGCACTGCTCATTAAGTCAGAATTATAACACTTTTAAAGGTTCCAATCATAATGCAGTCTTCAGAAGTTTGATAGAAACATGCATTTGCAGCCCTGATTGGTAGAACTACTTTGTAATTTTGGCTTTATTCATATAATTTTTAGAATGAAAGAATCTTACATTTATGTATATATTTTGACTAAGCTATACAGAACTAACACTTAAGCCACACATAAAATTAAGACATTGATCAAGAGACTATACAGAGATTTTGTACTTTTATGGTTTGTATGTGCTAAACAAAAGCAGTGGAATTTATGCAGCTAATTAAATAAACTCAAAAGCACTGCAATTATATATTGAAAGTGTCACAAAATTCCTATTCTTTACCCATTGCTCTAAAACATATAAAAGAGGTATTTCCACTTTGGCTGTTTTACCTGGATTATTACACATCATTTTCTGACTGTTTCTATAGCTCAGTAGTTCTCAGCCTTCCTAAGCTGCGACCTTTGGGTTGTGGTAACTCCCAGACATAAAATTATTTTGTTGCTATTTCATAACTATAACCTTGCTACTGTTATGATTCATGATATGAATATCTGATACGTAGGTTATCTGATATGCAACCCCTATGAAAGGGTTGTTTGACCCCGAAGGGGTCATGACTCATAGATTGAGAACCACTGCTATAGCTCATCATGATCTAAACCAAACACTTTATTCTGAAAGGCTTAGCTTATGAAAATATTTCAGAATGGCCTCTTTGACCACTGACTAGAACCTCCTAAGCATGTGTATACATAGTTTACATCTTTGTCTTCTTGTGACCATGGAAGTGTTGGTCTGGAAATACTTTCCATTCAACACCACCCATGTCTTTTACCAAGCTTTATTCATATTCTTTTACGAGAATTCAAAATATTAATTACTAATGGTAATGTTGCTCCTAATGATGATAAACCATTAATTTATCATGAGGTTCAACAGTTGGGTCAGAATCATTTGACAGCAAGTCAACTACGGCCGCTCTTCTGGGACCTGTGTCATGTGGCTAAGCTGTACCATTAAGTAGCAAAGAACAACCTAGGAAAACATAGAGAGGCAAAAATTCCTTCTTCCAAACACACACTAAAACAAGAATTTCACTCTCCCACTGTCATAACTATATTATAGACTAGACAAAGGTATTTGAACCTGCGTAAAAAGATAAGAAGATACATACATTTACAGACCACATTTTTATCATAAACCTACTTTAATAGATTTCTAACTATATGCCACAAAGTACACTTTAATCATACTTGGTAAAATGCTTTTCCCACCCTCATGCTATGCTAAAACAAACAAACAAACAAAAATGAATGAATAAATAAAAAACAAGTATCAGTTAGTTTATCCCCTGAACTGCTGCACCTGTCAACACGACATTAACGCGGCCCCGGGCACAGGAAAAAACAGAAGCCTAGCTTTCTAATTCAGCCTGACCCTCGCGCCACTTACTATGTCCATGAGTGACGGAGCTGTTCAGACTTCACGCTACTCTAATGAGCCACAAAGTTAATCCAAACAGCTCTCCTGTTCAATGTTTGCCTGATACTCATTGACAGCCACTGTCTCCATTCGTGGCCACATCGGAGGCATGAAATGGGTCCAGGAATACTGAGTGCAGACAGAATTTGAGTGCCCCCCTCAAGTGCCAGGCACAAGGAACACAGAATAAAACTGCTCTTCAAAGCCCTCTGATGCTAAGAGTCTGCCTGAGTTCCAGAGCAGCAATGCATGTGCCTTCCTAGATTGGGAGCCGAATAAGTTGCTAGTGATAAGAGGGATAAAGGTGACAACAACCGTGCTCAAATAAAAGATGGGGAAGAAAAAGAAGAAGGAAGATATTAGGCATCAAGGTATAAACATGGAGGGAAAACAGTAATTTCCTGTGTTAGGGCAAAAAATATTATCCCCTCTCTGATGTGATCTCATCGCTTTTATGTACTAGCAAAGTCATATCTATCCTGAAAATTATTTTTCTCATTTTAATACACATTCAACATTTTAAGCCAAAAATAAGAAAACACTAATATTTTTATGTATGAGATACTTAAATGTTGTTTGATAGTCTGTCAATCAAATGAAGCCAGAAAGGATGCTGACCAACCTCCATTACCATCGCCAGCAGGAGGCAGGGAACAAGACTGATCACAATGCAACCTGTTATCTTTCTACTGTGGACAAGAGAGCAAAGCTCACTGCAGGAGCGTGTTCACACATTAGCCTTGCATCTCAGTGGGTCTGGAGTATGGATGGCTAAGGGGTATGTGTGTGTGTGGAAGGGTCACTCCAGATGTAAGATTTTCTTTCAACAAAAATTTTCCTGAGTACCTACTTAAGAATGGAAAGCAGTAATTGAGTACCAAGTATGTGCCAGATACTACTCTGATGTTCTGGTATTTAGTAGTTCATGAGGTCTCGTGGTAAGCCCTGGAAGACTACAAGAAAATACAAACAAGTACAGAGAATGTGTAACATGTTCAAGATGAACCAGAAAATACAGAATAAATGTAGGGCTTGCTATCTCAACAGAGCCTGGACACTCACCCACACACTGTGGCACCCCAACTGTCATCCTCCAGCGAAACAGTCCCTTCCAAGGAGACTTTCAAAGAGTGAAGGGTGACTGAATGCATGATTTAACCGTATTGCTCATAGACCCTCTAGTATTATCCAACTCTTCATCTTTAAGTTTGTGATCTTCTTGAAGAATAAACTTGCACATATATGATTGAATGCTGAATATATGTGAAAGAATAAATGATATGCTGGGGTTTAAACTTGGATTTAATCTTGACTTAACTTTTCTTTCATATTCTTCTTCATCTCATCTATCAGAAAATCAACTTTGCCTTTAAAAATATCTTTCCCAGACACAGGTGCACATATCTTTAGTCCCAGCACTTGGGCAGCAAAGACAGGCAGATCTCTATGAGTTCAAGGCTAGCCTGGGTCTACACAGTAACTTCTAGGCCAGTCAAGTCTGCATAGTGAAACCCTGTCTTAGAAGATAAAAATAAAAATAAATGAAAATTAGAAATAAATAAATTTAGTTTCAGGTTAGCCAAGGCTATATAGGACTTTGTCTTTTAAAAAAAGACAAAGTCTTTTTAAAAAAGACAAAGTCTTTTAAAAAAAAAAGAGACAGAGAGTATGTGAGACAAAGTAATAGAGACAGAGAGAGAAAGAGAGAAGGAAGGAAGGAAGGAAGGAAGGAAGGAAGGAAGGAAGGAAGGAAGGAAGGAAAATAACTAAAAAAATAGTCCAAGTTCTTCCCACCAGTTCTACTATATTTGCAGCATGATATTGAAACTATGACAGGAGGCCCCATCCAGGTCCCTGCCCCATTCTTGTCCCCTGAAGGTATGCTCAGCTGGCGGCCAGGCTCAGGTCTATTACAGGGCCTTCTGAGGCTACCAGCTTTCAGCGTACTGAAGACACTGCACTTGCTCATTTACACATTGCACACCAGCTCCTCAGTGATGAGTACATTAGCAACTCCTCAGCTTCAGGGCCTTTCCACCAATGCTCATCATACCTTGAACGTTTCATTCTGGCTAGCTAAATGCCCATCTCAGTCATTTCCTTATAGTGGTTGCCCAAATGCCATCTTTATAACAGGGCCAGCCCTCCTTTGCTCCAGAAGGCCTAACTCTTCCCTAACTTGTTTCTGTTCCATGGCCTCAACCACTATCTGAAACACCGCATTCTCCTTCATTCTTCATGCTTGGTGTATGCGGCCTAGTCCAATGCCACCTAGCCTTGAGCACAAGGATTATTGTCTTTGTTCACTAGAGTGTCCCAAACAATACTTCCTTCTGATCGAAGGTACTCAGTTAGCATTTAACTAAGAGAGAGAAAAACCACTGTGGGTAAAATTAGAGAGGCTTTTCAGAGAAGGAAACAAAGGCAAGAAGCTAGTGTCTGAGTTGTGGCTGCATCCGTGGACAGACACTGAGGCAGCCTGTGGAGGCCAGAGAGCAAAGGGGACTGAAGGAGGGCCAGGAGTGCTTTGAACCATTAGCTGAAATTCTAGATACCATGCGTAAGAATGAGCAGTAACTCTGAGCAAGAAGGGAGGTTGAAAACAACCCTGAATCTGGTAACTCTGTGTAAGGTATCCCGGAAAGGAAGGGGAGCTGTGCACTGGTTAGCATAAAATACTGGATACCTGGGATCAGATATTTATCTGTCTGCACCAAGTAGGTCAAGAAAATAAATAAGACTAATTTGGAGTTTGTAACAATCTAGGGATGAAATGATGCCCTGAATTTGGAAAATGTGAAAGTAAGTAATTCCAAAGCTCTAAACAGGAGATTGGAGTCAAAAGAGGCAGAATGAATGATAATTCCAGAAGTGAGTTAGAATGACCACAAAAATTAAAGCAAGAGAAGTGCAAACTAGGAGAGGAGCTTTCTGGGGAAGGCATTGTGGTCTCTTTCCAAGGAATGGTTACACTGTCATGTAGAAAACTTAGAGTGGGAGAAGGGGAAAGTCTTGATTGACAGGCCGGCCTTGTCAGCACTTAGCCACGGCACCAGTTTGTTTTGTTCAATAAACAAATAGATGCAACACATAGCACACCATGATGCTTTGAAGATCAATTAAATATTTCCGTGGATGTGCTTACAAACCTATTGGCTCTTACCGATGGGGGCTGAGGTAAAGTGGAATTTATGGAGGAATGCAGAGCCTAAAGACAAAACTGGAGTCGGGCAAGAGGCAGCTGAAATCTGGGCCCCATCTCACTCTGTGCCCTCACTGCGGTGTAGACTTTAGAGGTGTTCCACATCAAAGGAACTGTAGTTCTTAGGCAGGTGTGTATAGTGTCACACGCACAGGACGCTGGCCAGGTGGTCTTTAAATGACTCATAGTCAACAGGACGGGCCTGTCCTCCTCTGTAGGGACATCCTGGTTCTTCCTTGGGTCTTGCCTTTTGCAGACAGTTCTGAACAGAGCAGCTTTTAATAGAGAGCAACGTGTGTCTGAAGTAAAACATCATTCTGCTCCAAGGGCTGGGGTGAAAGGTGGCAGATAGGATTCTCATTCTCTTCTCTCCTCTCCATCCTTCCCTTTCTCCATCCTTTCCTCCTTCTCTCCCTTTGTTCCCCTCTTCCCCTTCCTTGCTCCCTCTCCAATGTATCTGAATTCACTAGATTGTGCCTTATTAGCTGTGTGAACTAGCAAATTGAGTTCATTGAGCCTCCACATCTCCCAAGCACAAATCAGAATATTACCTACTTTAAGTAGCACAAGCGGATCAATTACAAAAATGCCTGAAAACCACAGAATACTGTTTGCATCATGCTAGTCTCTGTTCTTCCAGCACCACCCTCGTCTGTCGACGTATATGGGAAACCAGTCAACACAGACATGAAGGTGGTGAAATTCTCCCCTAACGCCCCTTGTCTATTCATCATCACTGTATGCTGCCTCACTCCAACACTCCCCTCACCAAAGTGTGGGGATCGGAAGCCTGCCACTGCCACAGACCCCAATTACAGACTGAGGACACCTGAAAAGTTTCTCCAGGGGATGAGGCCCCAAGATGCTGCACCTGTACCTCCTTATTCCCCACAGGAAGTCCCTGGGAGATCAGGCTGCTTCCCCAGAGCAACAAGCCTCTGCCACTGCTCTAAGCGCTGTCTTCACCAGGACATCCAAATGCCCCCAATACACACATGACAGGAGGCTTTGTACCCTATAAAGCCATGCTGACTCAGTTTTGCCCTTAAAAGTGTTCTCTTAATGGAGCTGAGAGCAGAAATGAAGAGAAGAATCATCAAGAGGTTGTTTGTGTGATTCCAGTTTCAAGGCAGGATAGCACTGGGCTGTGATTCACCAGGAGCATCCCTGACAGGGAATCGCCAGACAAATGGTGCTGCGGTGAGAGGTTACATCAGTAGAAATGCGAAAGTACGGCAGCAACAATTAACAGCTAGAGAGGAGGACAGCATGGTAACATGTGTGGGCAAGCAAAAGACTGAGGCCTGAGGGACCTCTGCAACTGTGCTGAGTGAGGGCAGTGGGAGATTAGTTCTAAGAATATTGCAGTGATGGTCCATTTTGTGACATAAACCTCAAGCACCAAAGAATTCCCCATTCCGTGTATTTCACAGAGATCTCAAGCTTGCTAATGGGAAACCACCAAAGCAGCCTTCTTCACTTTCTGGCCCACGGGCCGAAATCCTCAAAGCACCCAGCCCTCTCCTGGCTTTGAGAACTAGAGCTAAGCATCTCAATAAACAATACACAGAATTTTTTTTTTTTTCAGGAAGCCAGACAGTGGTGCCTCGGAGCTGGCCGGTGAGAGATCAGGTTTGTGCAGGAGCCCAAAACTTGTCAAGTAACTTAGCAGCTACTGTCCTGCATGTGTGTCTGGATTTTATGAGGGCGTGTGTTCCTGCAACCTGCCATGCCTTTCTGAGCAGCACACACAGCCTCCTGCAGGATTTCCACACTTCAATACTGGACTATCTCTAGATGAAAATAATAGTGAGCTGGCAGAGAAAGACCTTTTTTTTTTTTTTCTGCTGCAAATCTCCTCACTAATCAGCTTATTTGTGGTTCTTGCCAGAGGAATTTAAAATCTCCCCACTCCAAAACAAGCAATAAATATCCAAATCATCTACACAAGCTACACTAGTAAAATCATCCCTGCAGATCACAGTTTCCATGGCCTTCACCACAGGGCCTCTAGCTTCCCCTGCAAACTTAGCTCCAGAAACTTCCCAGATAGTCCACTTGTGCATCCATGCACCAAAACACACCCACAAAACTGGGTGGTGCCAAAAAAGAGGCCAGGCAGACAGATGCACGGTCTCCACCCTGTGAGCAGCCGCCATCTTTGAGCATTACAGAGACAAATGGCTCTGCTGTCGTTTTTCCCCTTGACTGGTTGCAGGAGCAGAATACACTGCATCTACATTTATAAAGAACCACTCCAAAAGAAAAGAAAAAATGAAAAAGATGGGGGAAAAGACAACATTCGCCACATGATCATGGGGCTAGAATCAACCCAGATCCACTTTCAGTCATCCACAGTAACGACCAAATGCTGCCACATGAATCTGTGATCACAGAATGAGTAGCTTGCCATTACAGAGTGGACATAATTCTTTTCACTCTGATACATGAACCGAGTCCAAAGATTCACTAAAAGATATGCCTACAACACACAAAAAAAGCCGCTGTTAGGGTGAACACACTTACTGCAACCACAGTTCACACGTGACTACAAATTCCCAGCTACTGTTGAAGTCTGAACACACATACATGGATATAGCTGCCCGTCTCCAAAACCACCTGCTGGGGCCTGTGACCACACTCAACACATTCTTTAAGGGGCTCTCTCTAGCTACATTCCTGCCATCATGCTAGGATACCTACTTCCTGTTCTCAAGTTGGTGGGGTTCTACATCCTGCAGGTGTGTCCCTAACGAATTACTTCCTAAAATTAAGTAGTCGCCTCTCTTATAATGAAAATACACTCCAGTGAAGTCAAGTAATATACTTTCCTTCTAAACCATACTGCCTTGACTTGCATTGTTTTTTCTCTGGC
The DNA here is from genome assembly GCF_030254825.1 of Meriones unguiculatus. Taxonomy (NCBI): domain Eukaryota; kingdom Metazoa; phylum Chordata; class Mammalia; order Rodentia; family Muridae; genus Meriones; species Meriones unguiculatus. The sequence continues at coordinate 58,489,259 of NC_083355.1, read as the reverse complement.
ATTCGACCACTTACAATTATGAGTGGTAAGAAAGAGAAGTATGCATGGGACTCCTCAAGCAGGCAAAGCAGTCAGTTTAAGGGAGGTTCTGAACGGACTACATTCTCCCTGATGTTTGCAAGTCAAAACAACTTCAAACTAACACAAGCAGAAGCTCACAGCCTTGCTTTTAAAGCCCAAAGTCAATGAAGCTGTGCACCCTTTTCTGCTTCCTTGCACAGGAGGCTTTGTGATTTCCCCAGGCTGTGCCACACCTCTGCCCCTGCATTCCTCCAGGCTCTCACAGGGTGACTGTCCTTCAGCATGATGCTGTTGCTCTCCCTTCCACAGCAGCGTCATCTGCTTCTACCCTTCCTCTGCTCTCCCAGGCCTGCTTTGTGAAATTGTAGCACGCTACACCTGGAATGCCCACCTTTCAGCCCGAATCACTATGCCTCTCCTGAGGCCTTGAAGCACTCTCGTTACAGAGGTCAGGCCTCACGCGCAGATAGATTCTAGGGAGTGGGGGACGCTGAACAAATCTCATATTCTATTTCTGACTCTTTGATTCCACTTTATTGCATGCCTCAAACACAACTGGCATACATTATTCTAATGTAATGGAAAAGATCACATAATAGCAAGCAATCAAGCTAAAGAATTTGCCACCCCTTCAGCACAAGTGACCAGATATCTGCAGCTGCCTTATGAGACAAATACACTTTGTACTCCTTCTCTGGGCTGGCATGTGACAGTGATTAGCACCCAGACACAACACAGCTATATGACTCAGGTCCGTCCTTCTCCTCTTTAGGGACCCTGTCCATTTCTTCCCATTTCTAGACTCAATACTTCTTGGCCAAGACCAGGCAAAATGTTATCCTGGTTAGATCCCACATTCTAGATGTGCTATTTTAGAAAAGGAAAAAGAATCACCCCTTTAGATTTGCTCATTGAACATGGAGAGCCCTGGGTAGGCAGCTTGGCCAGTAAAGGGATTTAGCACCTAAGTCTGGAAATGAGCTGGGTCCCCAGAGACCCTCATGGTGGGAGGACAGAATTGTTCTCTGACCTCCCAAGTGTTCCATGAACATGCTCCCCCTCCCAAACCCCCCCAACCGAATATATCTCAATATATCTCAAGGGGTCTGGGACTAGGAGAACTATCACTGAGCACCAGATCTGCCGTGAGGAGTGCAGAGAGTAAGTCTCCATAGAGAAGAGCATGTGCTGAGCATGTATGGAGACAAGTGGAATGAACTTCACAGAAGAGGGGAGTGGCCTGGGGTGGAGTAGAAAGTTAGGAAACCAAGCTTACAGCTCTGCCAGTAACCTTTTCTGATTTAGACGGCAGGAGTTTAAGGCAAATACAAACTGATTCTCCATCCGGGTTCCTCAGCATCAGCTGTGCTGCTGAGCCAAGCTCCCCTGGATGGGGCCTCTTCATTGAACGGAACTTTTGCCTATTGCAGGGCTCTGCAGGCAACACTGGTGACAGATGGCAGTCCTGAGATCACTATTCTTGACTGCAGCCTAAATGACATCCTACTTTCCTGCGAATCCCTCCATCACAGGGCCCAACTCTATCTAAGGTGAACTGCAACTCAACCCTTCCAACCACATTCATCTTCTACTTCTGCTTTGTTTCAGTGCTAGAGGTCATATCAAGGTTTTGTACATGGTAGGTAATCAATCTACCACTGAGCTATCCCTACACATACCCACACATACACATACACACCTCTGATTGTGTGTCTATGTCTATGTGTGCACTGTATGTGAGTGCATGTATGCATGAGAGTCCAAAAGTACAAATGTGCATAAGTATATGGAGGCCAGAGTCAAACATCTGAAATTTCCTCTATTGTTTTCCACCTTTCTTTTGAAGACATAGTTTCTCCCTGGCGCTACAGATCACCAATGGCCTGACTGACTGGCTAGTGAGTTCCAGGAACCCTCTGTCTTCATCTCCTCCCACCTCAGCACAAGGTTGTACACACATGTCACCATACCACGCCCTTTCTTTCTATGGGCGCTGGTTAGGCTCTCATACCTGAGGAACAGATGCATTATAGAACGATCCCTCTCCCCACCCCAACCCTTAGATTTTCTGTAACAGTATCAAGCTGTAGAGTTCAAAACTAGCCTGGAATGCATGGTCATCCTGCCTCAGTTCCCCGAGTGATGGAAGGGCAAGTGCGTGCCACCAGGCCTGGGTCAAAAAAATTCTTGATACTTATTCTCTTATTTCTACAATGCTGTACCCTGTGGATAAATGTTTCAAATGTCAAACATTTTCCTGTTCTCATTTGAAAATGAAACTTGGGCCTGTGAGATGGAGGCATCCTCAGCAGATGGAGGAAGTCGCCACCACGCCTGATGACCTGAATTTGACCTGTGGGACCCACATGATAGAAGACAAGATACAATTGCCATAAGTTGTCATCCTTTGATCTTCACATGTGGGCTGTGGCATGCTCTCCCAATGCAAGAAATTAATTAATTAATTTAACATAAATTGTTATATATCTTTAATTTTGTGTTTTAGTTTACCTTATTTCTTTATTGATTGGCTTTTTTAAAAGTTCTTCCAATGTATTTAATCACATTCTTTCCCTACCAATTCCTCTCAGATACTCCCCACAAAATAAATAAGTTTTTAAATAAATGAATAAAAACTGTTGTTTTCCATTTTCTGGTATTCTATATTGCTATTACTTTTACACTTTAGAGACAGAAAACCACACAATTGTCTTAATCTGGAAAGAACATTGGCATATCCCAATCGAATTCAGTAATCTATAAATGAGTTTGCTAAATATTAAAGTATATTATTGTAATCTATTAAATCAGTTAAAATAGAAAGAATTTTCAATAACAAATTAGAACTGTAGGAGCAGTTAATCACTGGTTTTTTATGCTTGTATTTGTTTAATCTTTTAATATTATTGAAATGTCCTAGCCATTCCAAAAGTCTCAGGTAAAATCTAAATGCACTAGAACTTCACAATCATTACAAAGCCACAGGCTAACACTGGCAAAGGATGAGCGACCACTTGTGGAGGGCATGATACACATTTTCCAGTCTGTGTGGTGCAAACACTTTCTCTAATCCCACCCACCCAACATGAAGTCATCCCTCACGGGGAAAGAGGTGGATACAAGGTGCGCCCATCTAACTTGGTTGCTGTGCATCCCTGGATGTGATAGATGGATGGTGCAGTCTCTTCCTTCCTGAGGCCTTTCTACTGTTCCCTGGATATATGATGATGCAGGCCCATACGCTCTATTTATATTTATCTACCTGACCCTGCATAACAGGATTTCTCATTCTTTTGGGTATTTGAAAAGAAGTAGGAAATGCATTTTTCCCTTTGACTCACTCAGTGTATAGATGTGCAGTTGATTCTACACACGTGGCTGACAGAAGCAAAACAGAAGCTTTAACAAATATACATGTGCTAACCTACAACGCAGGAAATTATTCTCTTCCCTCTCATCTAGCACTAAATTAAACCTTACCTCCTGTTTGGGTCACAACCCAGAGCTCAGAAACACTTCAGCAACACAGACTACAAGCTCACTGAAGACAGGCTAATACGGCATTTACCTGAGCTGCTACTATACACAGGAGTAAGTATGGCGGCCCAATAAGGCAAAGCGAGTTCTCCAAATATCCAAGAACCACACTTGTTAAACGATGCCTCAAAGCAAGTCATCAAATCAGGATGGTTACTGCTTTGACATTATAGGCTAGACAGCCTTCCAAGACAGACACTGCTTCACCAGAAGCTGGCATGGGCTCTCTAAAAACATGTCTTTCCTAATCACTGATCAAAGTTCAGCCTATTGCTCACCAAGGTTTTCTGTCCCTCTCCGCCTAGGACGCAGATCTGAGTGATCACCATTTCCCTCTTCCTGGTGACAATCCCTAACTGCACTGAAAGACGCCATGTGTGGTTCCTACAAAGCATGTTCAGGCTCTCAAAGAGCAGAGCTATGTAAATACCGGTTAGTAAAGAAATAAAAAAGACGGTGTCCATCACATACACTAGCGCCAGCTTCCCAAGAACCAGAGGTGCGAGAGGTGAGTTAATGAGATCTAAAGCGAGAGGCTCTCCCCACCAGCCCATTTCCACTGCAGCTCTCTCCAAGCGCTGTGGAGGGCACACCACACTCAGGGACAATGCGCTAAGCATCCTCAGTAAACACACACCACCATTAATCATCTCAGTGACAGTGCTCCAGTTGAACATCGTGGGGATTTCCTCCCCTTCTTCATCATTTATTTGCCAATATTTCCTTGTTATGAATATCCCCCAAGTGACTTTCCCTAGCCGTCACAGCTGTGCTGCCGACTGCGTCTACCTCAACTGCAAATAACAGCGACTCTTAAAACAACAACAAGCCCCTGAGATGATGCCTGTGGTTAAAGGCGGGGCCTACTACAGACTGAAGAACTCAGGGCCCACCCGTGCGCCTCACTTTACACTGACCAGCCTCAGCCTTTCAAGCAGATGGTAATTTCAGACAAGTGAAGCTAGCTTAATTACAAATGAACAATAGCTGACTGCTAGTAGCCATTATTTGAAGGGTCAACAATCAATTGATGCTTTAGTCTGTCCTTGAAGGACTGCTTCCTACACAACAAAAGGCTTCTTAAAGTATCTGCACATCACATGAAAACTAGACATCACCAACAAATTATAGAAACCTAACTACCAGGAACCACAAAAAAAAAAAAAAGACTCAAATAATTTGGGGGGGAAAATGGTTACACAAATTCAGGTGACAAAAGAACAGACTACCAACCAATAAATGAAGCCAGAGATGAACCATGGTGACTATGCACCCATGCAGTCATTCTCAAACACTGTCATCAGCCGCAAAGGCAGGGAACAGCCCCGGCCGCCTCCAGAATCCACTCCCCGGCAGTCCCTGGCCTTCGCAGCCACCAGCATTTCCTGACTGTCTGAAGAATGGACACCATGAAAGAAGATGCTCCACTGTCAGGGAGAGAAATGGGTGAGAGCGGAGCTCCCCAACTTTACCCTAATCTTAGAAAGGATTTTTAGGGAGGGAGCACTTCATTCTTTCCAAAAATGGTATTGTACTCCAAAAGAAGTACAAAGACAGAAACACACTACAGTCTATTTGCAAAACATCCGCAGAAGGACTAAAGCCTTCCGGGGAATCGTGTTGACATTGCTTTACATTTTCTATCGGGGAATTTGATATTAATCTCTCTTCAACGAATATTCCATAACTGTTTTGAAAAGCATATATTTTTACTCTTTTTCAGAAGACACTAAATGCACCATTGGTTGAGGGTGGGAGTGACAAAGAAACACGACTTCCTTCTTATCAAAAGCAACACAAATTAAATTCCGCTGTACTAAAATGCCACTGCCTCCCCAGAGCCGCCTGTTTACTTCAGCAGCAGCAACAATACCTCATCACCCAGAGGGTGGATGCTGTTAAGTAATGGACAGAGCAAAAGGCAGCAAAGACAGAGGACTCAACTTCAATTTAACTGTCCTGTAAGGTACATAGTAATTAGCTGCAAAGCTCTGAAATCTTAGCTAGCATGTTAAGTCTGCTACATGACAGTATAATTTGACTTCTTAAAGGATTATGCAAATTACAACTCATCATTCCATTACAGGATTGAAAAAAAGTGACAGCTAATTTATACATAACACACCTTTCAAATCCCTAAGATGCGCAGCACCTGTGCGATGTATTTTGCTGAGATTTTCTTGCACATAAGTACTTGTTTATTGCAATATAAAGAAGCTTACCTATGAGCTTTAATACAGTTATTTTAAAAAAAAACTTTTAGACCACAATTTCAAAATAATAGACTCCCCCCCCCATTTCAAAGGTAATTTTTTGTTTGTTTGTTTGTTTTCATTTTGTTCTGTTTGGTTTGGCTTCCCCACCCCAATAAAGTCAATAAAAATAAGGATTATAACACAAATATATTATTTGAATAGCTGGCAACCACAAGCACCGATGCACAGGCCAGAAGGCAGACTCACAAAGATTTCAACATACTTCTGGTAGGTAGATTCACAGTAGATTCCGTCATATCGGTAGATTTTCCTACATTCTGATTGGTTGGGCAGAGGATGCTGGGCAGTTATTCTGTAGAGGCATCAAAAACAGATAGTCATGACTAGAAGTTCTCCACAGTCAGGCGGAGTGCAGGGTAACAAGTGTGCTGAAATGCAATCATTTGCTCTTTACCCTTTGAGCTCTGCTCATAACAGGAATGTGAACACACATTGAGGCATGGGAGCCCACCCCGGAGAGCTGTGGTCAGAGGAGGCTCAAGCTTCCAGCTCTTCCTGGGAGCAATTTTACTTTTAATCTCATAAAGTCATAAAAGTAGCAGAAAAGCAGGACAGGTCTAAAGCTAAACTCACTCTATGTCCCCATGATTATTTTCTAAGGAAATGTTAAAAACAAATGTCATTAGTGTTTTCGTTACAGGACTGTCATTAATTCAATCATGCATTACGAGAGGAGGCAGCTGTAAATTAGCTATAAAACCATAGTTGGGTTAATATGTTTTTCAGCTTTATTCAATTTATATGGAGTTTGTACCCTCCTGGTTTCTAAAGGGCTGTAAGGCAGCTTACAGAACTGAACCCAATTAGGAATGAAAACACAAGCAAGGCCATCGGGAGTGAGGGTTAGATGTTAACAGGCACCTGAGATGAGCTGATTACAGCAGCTCCGGGTTTCTTGGCAGTTAAGGAAAAGGTGTGGGGGGAGCTTACACAGTTTTTCTTTGTATCACTTAAGCATATAAATTCATCTGAGACTCCCTGCATCATACAAGACATAAAAACGCTGAGAGGCATTTTCTGACCATTTGTTTCTATCGAAAATCTCATTCAGGAGGAAAAGCACATAGGAACCTATCTGGCTTTCTTTCAGTGGAGAGTCATGGAATTTAATCAATACAAAATAGAGGTAGAAGTGCTAAGCAGTTTGCCCTAACATCTCCAAGAAAAAGTAACATAATATCTAATCCTTAAGCATATAACATACATATACACATTCTATATGCATATATACACACATACACACACACATAATCCCCTTCAGTAGTAATTAAATCATGCAGTGCACCCCTATTTTATAAAACCACAGATGAGTATTTTCTAATCTCCGTGTGCTTCTAATGTCATTAAGTTTACTTAATATTTCATAAAGCGGAATATACCTGGGGACAGCACTTTACAGAAAGTTAAGTTCTATCTGGAGCTGTGTTTATATGCTTTCCTCAGACATTACTCAACAAATTCTCTGTGTTACAATCAGCCTGGCCCCAAATCTCTTATTAAATTTAGTCGGCCAACAGTTCTATTTATAATTAATCATTTGCCCCTTGTTTAAAGTGATTTTAAGCCCCATTTGATTATTGCACTCAACTTCCAGCATAAATGCACTCATTAACTGTCACTGGAATTCCAAAGGTTTTCATTAACCTATGTGGTATTGCATTGTAAAGCAGATCCAGGAAACATAAACAGCTTGAAATGAAGAGCGAGCTGGTATGAAAGATGCAATTACAGGGTCAACCTGACAAATTCGTTTTAGCCATTAAGTTCACAAAAACAAATTCTGAGAAGAGTTTTTAAGCAGTGACATCAGATGATGTAAAATAAAAATTTTGTAAATGGTGTGAGATCACACTGAAATACTCCATTTCTCTTCAGTATTGTTTTATGTTTTAAAGTTGGTTCCTTGTAGTTTGCTCTGAACCAGAGGACTAAGGAGTATTTACATAAGAACAGGTCTACGTTAATTCTCAACAATTCTGTAAACCATCTCAGAAAGTATTGGGTAAAGAGACAGAAAGACAGAATAAATAAAATGGACCATCACCTTCACCAGCCCTCTTTATGACAGCCAGGGTTATAATGAAGTTTTGATTTGCCTGATGCATACCATTGAGCAAACTATCAGGTGTGAAAAATAGCAGGCAGAACATCTCCAGGAGACGGAGCCGCAGAACAGAGCTTACTTAACACTTCCTATCTCCCCTTTCTTGTTAGAATAGATTATTAACCAAAGGCTTTTTGAGATCGTTTTCTTCACCTGATTTTTGTTTTTAAAGGTTAAA